>NW_027597270.1:0-90000 GCF_964194155.1 Cetorhinus maximus
GGGATTTATATACAGAACAACATACCCGGGAGTGAGTTACAGCCTGGAATATAATCGAGGGGTTCGGGGTGGATTATATACAGATTAACAGATAACCGGGACTGAGTTACAGACTGGAATCTAATCAAGGGGTTCGCGGTGGTTTATATACAGAATAACAGGTACCCGGGAGTGAGTTACAGACTGGAATCTCATCGAGAGTTTCGGGGGGTTTATACATAGAATAACAGTTACCCGGGTGTGAGCTACAGTCTGGAATCAAATCGAGCGTTTTGGGGTGGTTTATATATAGAACAACAGACACCCGGGAGTGAGTTACAGACTGGAATCTAAAATTGGGCATTGGGGTGGATTATATATTGAATAACAGATACCCGGGAGTAAGTTACAGAACAGAATCTAATGGAGGGATTTGGAATGGTTTATACATAGAATAACACAACGGGAGTGAGTTACAGAGTGGAATCTAATCGAGGGGTTCAGGGGGTTTATATATAGAATAACAGATACCCGGGAATGAGTTACAGACTGGAATCTAATCAAGGGGTTCGGGCTGGTTTATATATAGAGTAACAGATTCCCGGGAGTGAGGTACAGACTGGAATCTAATCGAGGGGTTCAGGGTGTTTATACATAGAATAATAGATACCCGGGATTGAGTAACAGACTGGAATCTAATCGAGGGGTTTGGGGTTTTATATATAGAATAATAGATACCCGCGATTGAGTAACAGGCTGGAATCTAATCGAGGAGGCCAGTCAGACCATCAAACTACTTTCGACACTCTGCAAGGAAAGTTTCACTGGTCTCACTCGTCCGTCCTTTCCCCGAAACCCTGAAAATATTTTCCCTTCAGATTCACACCCAAAATTTGCTGAAAAGGGAAATTGGGGATGGTGGGGAGAGGGGGAGGCTGATGGAGTGAGAGAGAGAGTGAGAGAGAGAGAGAGGCAGAGAGATGGTGAGAGAGAGACAGATTGAGATAGAGAAAGAGAGACAAAACTCGTGAAGAGAGAGAGAGATACAGGGCGAGATAGAGAGAGGGGCAGGGTGTTGTAGTGAGAGATAGACAGTGAAAAGCGAGGCGAGAAAGAGAGCGATGGAGAAAGAGACAGGCGTGAGAGAGAACGAATGTGACAGAGAGACAGTGGCAGAGCGAGGGAGAGAGAGAGCGACAGAGAGAGGTGGTGACAGGGATAGAGACGGGGCGATAGAGAGAGGGTCAGAGAATGACAGAGATAGAGTGAGAGACAGAGAGAGAGGGTGAAGGGCAGAGAGATGGGGTGAGAGAGAGAGGGAAATAGTGACAGTGAGATGGGGTGAGAAAGAAAGAGAGAGGGCGCGAGATAGAGAGGGAAATAGTGAGAGTGAGATGGGGTGAGAAAGAAAGAGAGAGAGGGCGAGAGAGAGGGTCAGAGAATGACAGAGAGATGAAATGATAGACAGAGAGGGTGAAGGGGAGAGAGATGGGGAGAGAGAGAGGGAGATAGCGACAATGAGATGGGCTGAGGGAGAAATAGAGAGAGGGCGAGGGAGAGAGATAGAGAGAGGCGATTGAGTGAATGAAAAATGGGTGGGGTGAGGGAGAGGCAGAGAGAGGGGAGTGAGTGTCCGAAATAGCGATGGGATGAGAGAGATCCTCAGAGAGACGAGTCGAGGGAAGGAAAAAGCGGTAGGGAGAGAGAGACCTGATGAAATGGAGCGAGAACCATTCTCAATATTTAAAATGGAGGCAGATAACTTCTCCACCGTTAAAACGGAGGGAGTTCCCTTTTCAATCTTTAAAATGGAGGGAGATATCTGTGTCTCTGTCACGTTGAAAGTACTAATTTTCCATTCGTGAGGAGTCAAATCTGTCCTAAATGTCCCATTCCTGTGGGGACATAAAATGGCCACTGGGAACAAACCTAACATGTCTGCCTGGTGTTTGTAGACTAGATTCTCAGAGGAAGAGAGGCAGGGAGAGAAGACACAGATCGAGTGAATGAGAAATAGAGACTCTCAGACCAAGTGGGTGACTGAGAGCCAGACAGTGAATAAAGGATATTGGTCATAGCACATGGAAAGAGCAAGAGGCCATTTAACCCTCCAACCCTGTTCTGACATTCAATGAGATCCAGGCTGATGTGTGATTGAAGCCCTTGGTCTCATATCTCTGCAGCGTGTTAGCTAACAGAAATCTATCAGCCTCAGTTTTAAACATGGACTAGTGGCTCAGCATCAATTTCCGTTCATGTGAGAGAGATCCAAACTAATACCACACTTGGTGTTTTAAAGTGTTTCTTAGTTTCTCTCCTGAAATTCTAAAATTCTAAACATAGTTGAAAAACCATGGCCTCAAGGCCCAGACTCCCCAAACTGGCGGGAATAGTTAGTCTTTTTCAAACCTCTACTTCCATTATTATCCTGAAATATTTCATCAAATCACCCCCTCACCTAAATTCCAGTGTAAAGCTTCATCTACACTGTTCAACAAACACACCCAAACCATATACAGTATGGGGTTCGATAGAGAGTAACATTCCCTCTGCTCTGTCCCATCAAACAGGCCCAGGGAAGGGGCAGCACAGGGTTAGATACCAAGTAAAGACAGGGCCTATTGAGTGATAAACAGAGTTTCTCCATCTTTAAAATGGAGGGAGATATCTGTGTCTCTGTCACGTTGAAAGGACTAATTTACCATTCGTGAGTAGTCAACTCTGTCATAAATGTCCCAGTGCTGTGGGAACATAAAATGGCCACTGTGAACAAACCTAAAATGGACACCTGGAGTTTGGGGATTTTTCTTACAGAATCTGAGAGGGGGAGAGAGAGAGAGAGAGAGAGAGAGAGAGCAGACGCGGAATGAGGGAATGTTAAAGAGAGAGACACAGAGTGAGAGGGGATGAACAGGCAGACGATCAAAGAATGATATCGGTCATAACATTGGGACATTTCTGACCGAGTTGAATTATGGCAAACTAGTGGCATTCTATCCTATTATCTTAAATTGTTAATAAATACTGAGAAACAGACACAGACACGGGCTTTGCAGCAGCAGAAAGAATGTGAATCATTCCATCCCGGGGGTTTTTACTTCCAGATTCAGTTTTAGAAAATTCAGAATTCAAATTCACAGCAGCAAAGTGTGGGAGTGAACGCCCGGATCCTTCAATATTCCAGGGAATACACATGGAATTTATGTCTCCATACCTGTGTCTCTGTCACGTTTAAAATACTAATGTTACATGAGTCAACTCTGTCCTAAATGTCCCATTGCTGTTGGGACATAAAATGGCCACTGTGAACAAACCTAAAATGGCTGCCTGGTGTTTGTAGACTAGATTCTCAGAGGAAGAGAGACAGGGAGAGAAGACACAGATCGAGTGAATGAGAAATAGAGACTCTCAGACCAAGTGGGTGACTGAGAGCCAGACAGTGAATAAAGGATATTGGTCATAGCACATGGAAAGAGCAAGAGGCCATTTAACCCTCCAACCCTGTTCTGACATTCAATGCGATCCTGGTTTTTATGTGTGTGTGCCTGCGTCTATGAAAAAGTAAATATCTGTGCAAGTGTGTGCGTGTTTTTGTGTGTACATGAGAGAGAGAGAATGTATATATGTGTGTGTGTGTGAGAGAGCGTGTATGTGTGTGAGTTGGTGTGTGTGTGTGTGTTTGTGTGTGAGGAAGAATATATGTGTGTGTGAGATTGTGTGTGTTTGCGTGTATGAGAATGAATAGATCTACGAGTCTGTGTGTGAATCGGTGAGATAGAGAATCAGTGTCTGTGTGAGAGAGGATGTGTGTGCGTTTGAGAATACATCTGTGTGATTGTGACTATGTCTGTGTGAGCATGTGTATGAGAAAGAATATGTCTTTGTGAGTGTGTGAGAGAGAGTGTGTGTCTATGAGGAATAATATATCTGTGTAGCGTGAGTGTGAGAGAGAATGTGTGTGTGTATGTATGTGTGAAATAGAGAATATATGTGCGTGAGTGTGTCTGTGTGTGAGAGGATGTGTGTGTGTGTCTGCGTTTATGAGAAAGAATATATCTGTGCAATTGTGTGTTTGTGTGTTTGAGAGCGTTTGTGTCCAAATTGAAATGTAGTGGATTCCTTCCACATCATTAAAATGGAGGGGGATCCCTTCCCCATTTTAAATTGTACGGAGATCCCTTCTGTATATTTTAAATGGAGGGCGACACCTCCTACATCTTAAAAATAGAGTGAGGTCCCTTTTCCATCTTTAAAATGTTGGTAGATCCCTTCTCCGTCATTAAAATGGAGGGAGATGTTTTCTCAATCTTTAAAATTGAGGTAGATCCCTTCTCCGTCTTTAAAATGCAGGGATATCTCTGTCATAGAGTCACAGAGGTCAACAGCACAGAAAAAGGCCTTTTGGCCCATCAAGTCTGTGCCGATCGAACAAGAACCTAACAATTCTAATCCTATTTTACAGCACTAGGCCCACAGCCTTCTATGCCAAGGCATCGCAAGTGCACATCCAAATATTCTTAAATGTTATGAGGGTTTCTGCCTCTAACCCCCTTTCAGGCAGTGAGTTCCAGATTCCCACCACCCTCTGGGTGAAAAAATCCTTCCCTACTTCCCCTCTAACCCTCCTGCCCCCTGCCTTAAATCTATGCTCCGTGGTTATTGTTCCCTCCACCAAGGGGAAAAGTTCCTTCCTCTCTACCCTATCAATGCCCCTCATTATTTTATTCACCTCAATCATGTCCTTCCTCAATCTCCTCTGCTCATGGGAAAATAATCCAAGTCTATCCTATCTCTCCTCATATCTTACATTCTCCAGCCCAGGCAACATCCTGGTAAATCTCCTCTGCTCTCTCTCTAGTGCAATCACATCCTTCCTACAATGCGGACTCCAGAACTACACGCAATACTCTAGCTGTGGCCTAACCAGCGTTTTATGCAGTTCCAGCATGACTTCCCTGCTCTTATATTCTATGTCTCGGCTAATAAAGGAAAGTATCTCATATGCCTTCTTAAACACCTTATTTACCTGTCCCACTACCTTAAGGGACCAGTGGACATACACACCAAGGTCTCTCTAATGCGCATTAGATCCCAGGGTCCTACCATTCATCATATATTCCTGTGCCTTGTGTGTCCTGCCCAAGTGCATCACCTCACACTTATCCGGATTAAAGTCCTTGAACCACTGACCAGTCCGTCTATATCCGCCCGTAATCTAAGGCTCTCCTCCTCACTATTTACCACACCACCAATTATCGTGTCATCCACAAACTTGCTGATCAACCCTCCTACATTGAAGTCTAAATTGTTTATACGTACCACACACAGCAAGGGACCCAACACCGACCCCAGGGGAACCCCACTGGACACAGGGATTCAGTCACAAAAACACCCCTTGACCATCACCCTCTGCTTCCTGCCACTCAGCCAATTCTGGATCCAAATTGAAAAATTGCCTTGGATCCCATGGGATCTTACCTTCGCTTTCGTTCTCCCTTGTGGGACCTTACCAAAAGCCTTGCTTATGTCCCACTAGGCTACGTCTTCTCCATCTTTAAAGTGGAGGAAGATCCATTCCCGTCTTTAAAATGGAGGGAGATCCATTGCCCAACTTGTGATGTGGAGGTGCTGGAACCTACAATGGAGGAAAGAGTGAAGCTTATTCGAGAATGAAATGTTAACCTGCGTGTGTAACACAGAAAGTTTACAACACAGAAGGAGGACATTCAGCCCATCAATCTACTTTCGACACTCTGCAAGGAAAATTTCACTGGTCTCACTCGTCTGCCCTTTCCCCAAAATTATTATAATTGTTATTGAAGGTTGTTGCTCAGAAGCCAATGAAGACAAGGACAAGGCCAATTGTGTGAGGCATTTCGCATCATCTCTGACCTTATGAGGAAAGGATTCTGATTTTCTTATTAGGAAAGGTTGGACAGGCTGGGCTTGTATCCATTGGAGTTTAGAATTTGGAGAGGTGATCTTAGTGAAAGATGTAAGTTGCTGAGGGGTCTTAACAGGGTGGATGTGGAGAAGATGTTTCCCCTTGTGGGAGAGTTTGCAACTAGGGGCGAAGTTTAAAACTATTTTCAAACAATTTAAAAAATGGATGCTAAGCTCCAATTCACACTCAGTGATGCAGTCTATAAAAAAAGGGAATTATTTAAAAAGATCTGAAAATGTCTACAAAACACAGCACACCTTAAATGAAGCTGATTCCAACATCAAACACAGAAGGAGTGTAAATCTCAATTCCATCCCACGTAATCACACTGCCCCGGGAATCATATCCTTCCTATAGTGTGGCTCCCAGGACTGTACACAATACTCCATCTGAGGTCTAACTAGCGTCTTATATAAATTCAGCATAACCTCCCTGCTCTTGTACTCTAAGCCCCTATTAGTAAAGCCCAGGATACAATCTGCTTTATGAACCACTCGCTCAACCTGTCCTGCCACCTTCAATGAAATATGCACATCTTCACCCAGGTCTTTCTGCTCCTGCACCCCCTTCAAAATTACACCCCTAATTTTGTTTTTCATGTCCATGTTTCTCCCACCAAAATGCATCACATCAAACGTCTCCACATTGAACATCATTGGCCACCTATCTGCCCACTCTCCCAACTTGTAAATGTCCTTTTGATGCTCTACACTGTCCCCCTCTCTGTTTATCATTCTCCCAAGTTTTGTGCCATCCACAAACTCTGAAATGGTCCCCTGCACACCAATATCTCAATCATTTATATACATCAGGGAAATCCAGGGTTCCAATACTGACCCCTGGGGAACTCCACTACAATCCTACATCCAGCCGGAAAAATTCCCATGAACCATTACTCTCTGTTTTCCTGGGAGAGAAAGAGAGAGAGAGAGATAGACGGAGAGATAGATTGGATGAAAGAGGTACAGAGATAGAAAGAGAGCAACAGAGAGACAAGGCGAAAGGGAGAGATATGGCAGCGACAGAGAGAGTAGCAGAGCAACAGAGATAAGTACTGAGTGAGAGAGAGAGAGAAAGACGGAACGACAGATAGAGAGACAGAGCGGCAGAGAGACAGGGTGAGAGGGAAAGAGAGCTGGGTAAGCGAGTGAAATAGAGAGGGGAGATCGAGCGAAAGAAAAAGGGATGAGTTGAGAGAGAGAGATGAAGAGAGGGGAGCGAGTGTAAGGTAAAGATATGGGGTGAGAGAGAGAAACAGAGAAATGTATAGAGTGGCAGAGAGATGGGGTGGGAGAGGGAGAGAAGGAATGAGATAGGATGAGAGAAAGAGAAAGTGTAGGCGGAATCTGAAAATGTTCAAAAATTTGTTAACATTATTGAGTGTAAAGGACAATATCCTGTGAGACATCCCTTCTCCATCTTTAAATTAGAGGGAGAGCCTTTAACCAACTTTAAAATGGGGGGGACCCCTTCCGCAACTTGTGATGTGGAAGTGCTGGAATCTAATCGAGGGGTTCGGGGTGGTTTATATATAGAATAACATACCCGGGAGTGAGTTACAGACTGGAATCTAATCGAGGGGTTCGGGGTGGTTTAAAATAGAATAACAGATACCCGGGAGTGAGTTACAGACTGGAATCTAATTGAGGGGTTCGGGGTGGTTTAAAATAGAATAACATACCCGGGAGTGAGTTACAGACTGGAATCTAATCGAGGGGTTCGGGGTGGTTTATATATAGAATAACATACCCGGGAGTGAGTTACAGACTGGAATCTAATCGAGGGGTTCGGGGTGGTTTATATGTAGAATAACATACCCGGGAGTGAGTTAAAGACTGGAATCTAATCGAGGGGTTCAGCGGGTTGAAATATAGAATAACAGATACCCAGAAGTGAGTTACAGACTGGAATCTAATCGAGGGGTTCGGGGTGGTATATATACAGAATAACAGATACCTGGGAGTGAGTTACAGACTGGAATCTAATCGAGGGGTTCCGGGGGTTTATATATAGAATAACAGATACCCGGGAGTGAGTTACAGACTGGAATCTAATCGAGGGGTTAGGGGTGGTTTATATATAGAATAACAGATACCCGGGAGTATGTTACAGACTGGAATCTAATCGAGGGGTTCGGGGTGGTTTATATATAGAATAACAGATACCCGGGAGTGAGTTACAGACTAGATTCTAATTGAGTAGAGTGGGGTGTATTTATATAGGCTAACAGATACCCGGGAGTGAGTTACAGATTAGAATCTAATAGACGTTTTCGGGATGGTTTAAATATAGATAATCAGATAGGTGAGAATGAGTTACAGACTGGAATCTAATCGAGGTGTTCAGGGGGTTTAAATATAGAATCACAGATAACCAAGAGTGAGTATGACTGGAATCAAATCGAAGGTTTTGTGGTGGTTTATATATAGAATAACAGATACCCGGGAGTGAGTTACAGACTGGAATCAAATCGAGATGTTCGAGGTGGTTTATATATAGAATAACAGAGACCCGCGAGTGAGTTACAGACTGGAATCTAATAGAGGTGTTTGGTGGGTTTATATATAGAATCACTGATGGAGGAGAGTGAGTTACAAGCTGAAATCTAATCGAGAGATTCGGAGTTTAATTTATACAATCACAGATGCCCGAGATTGAGTTACAGACTGGAATCTAATTGAGGGGTTTGAGGGTTTTATAGATACAATCACAGATTCCCGAGATGAAGTTACAGACTGGAATCAATTCGAGAGGTTTGGGGGATTTATATATAGAATAACAGATACCCGGGAGTGAGTTAGAAAATGGAATCTAATCGAGGGGTTCGGGGTGGTTGATATACAGAATAACAGATACCCGGGAGTGAGTTACAGACTGGAATCTAATCGCGGGGTTCGGGGTGGATTATATATGGAATAGCAGATACCCGGGATTGAGTTATAGGCTGGATTCTAATCGAGGGGTTCGGTGGGTTCATATTTAGTATATCAGAAACCCGGCAGTGAGTTACAGACTGGAATCTAATCGAGGGCTTCGGGGTGGATTATATATAGAATAACATACCCGTGAGTGAGTTACAGACTGGAATCTAATCGTGGGGTTCAGGGGGTTTATTTATATAGTAACAGATACTCGGGAGTGAGTTACAGACTGGAATCTAATCAAGGGGTTCGGGGAGGTTTATATATAGAATAACAGATACCCGGGAGTGAGTTACAGGCTGGAATCTAATCGAGGGGTTCAGGGGCTTTATATATGGAATAACAGATAACCGGGAGTGAGTTACAGACTGGAATCTAATCGAGGGGTTCGGGGTGGATTATATACAGAATAACATATACCCGGGAGGGAGTTACAGACTGGAATCTAATCGAGGGGTTCGGGGTGGTTTATATATAGAATAAAAGATTCCCGGGATTGAGTTACAGGCTGGAATCTAATCGAAGGGTTCGTTGGGTTCATATTTAGTATAACAGATACCTGGGAGTGAGTTACAGACTTGAATCTAATCGAGGGGTTCGGGGTGGATTATATACAGAATAACATATACCCGGGAGGGAGTTACAGACTGGAATCTAATCGAGGGGTTCGGGGTGGTTTATATATAGAATAAAAGATTCCCGGGATTGAGTTACAGGCTGGAATCTAATCGAAGGGTTCGTTGGGTTCATATTTAGTATAACAGATACCTGGGAGTGAGTTACAGACTTGAATCTAATCGAGGGGTTCAGGGGGTTTATATATAGAATAACAGATATCCGCGATTGAGTTACAGACTGGAATCTAATCGAGGGGTTCAGGGGGTTTATATATAGAATAACAGATACCCGGGAGTGAGTTACAGACTGGAATCTAATCGAGGGGTTTGGGGTTTTATATATAGAATAATAGATACCCGCGATTGAGTAATAGACTGGAATCTAATCGAGGAGGTCAGTCAGCCCATCAAACTACTTTCGACACTCTGCAAGGAAAGTTTCACTGGTCTCACTCGTCCGTCCTTTCCCCGAAACCCTGAAAATATTTTCCCTTCAGCTTCACACCCAAAATTTGCTGAAAAGGGAAATTGGGGATGGTGGGGAGAGGGGGAGGCTGATGGAGTGAGAGAGAGAGTGTGAGAGAGAGAGAGAGAGAGGCAGAGAGATGGTGAGAGAGAGAGACAGATTGAGATAGAGAAAGAGAGACAAAACTCGCCGAGAGAGAGAGATACAGGGCGAGATAGAGAGAGGGGCAGGGTGTTGTAGTGAGAGAGAGACAGTGAAAGGCGAGGCGAGAAAGAGAGCGATGGAGAAAGAGACAGGCGTGAGAGAGAACGAATGTGACAGAGAGACAGTGGCAGAGCGAGGGAGAGAGAGAGCGACAGAGAGAGGTGGTGACAGGGATAGAGACGGGGCGATAGAGAGAGGGTCAGAGAATGACAGAGATAGAGTGAGAGACAGAGAGAGAGGGTGAAGGGCAGAGAGATGGGGTGAGAGAGAGAGGGAAATAGTGACAGTGAGATGGGGTGAGAAAGAAAGAGAGAGGGCACGAGATAGAGAGGGAAATAGTGAGAGTGAGATGGGGTGAGAAAGAAAGAGAGAGAGGGCGAGAGAGAGGGTCAGAGAATGACAGAGAGATGAAATGATAGACAGAGAGGGTGAAGGGGAGAGAGATGGGGAGAGAGAGAGGGAGATAGCGACAATGAGATGGGCTGAGGGAGAAATAGAGAGAGGGCGAGGGAGAGAGATAGAGAGAGGCGATTGAATGAAAGAAAAATGGGTGGGGTGAGGGAGAGGCAGAGAGAGGGGAGTGAGTGTCCGAAATAGCGATGGGATGAGAGAGATCCTCAGAGAGACGAGTCGACGGGAAGGACAAAGCGGTAGGGAGAGAGAGACCTGATGAAATGGAGCGAGAACCATTCTCAATATTTAAAATGGAGGCAGATAACTTCTCCACCGTTAAAACGGAGGGAGATCCCTTTTCCGTCTTTAAAATGGACGGAGATATCTGTGTCTCTGTCACGTTGAAAGTACTAATTTTCCATTCGTGAGGAGTCAACTCTGTCCTAAATGTCCCATTCCTGTGGGGACATAAAATGGCCACTGGGAACAAACCTGAAATGTCTGCCTGGTGTTTGTAGACTAGATTCTCAGAGGAAGAGAGACAGGGAGAGAAGACACAGATCGAGTGAATGAGAAATAGAGACTCTCAGACCAAGTGGGTGACTGAGAGTCAGACAGTGAATAAAGGATATTGGTCATAGCACATGGAAAGAGCAAGAGGCCATTTAACCCTCCAACCCTGTCCTGACATTCAATGAGATCCTGGCTGATCTGTGATTGAAGCCCTTGGTCTCATATCTCTGCAGCGTCTTAGCTAACAGAAATCTATCAGCCTCAGTTTTAAACATGGACTAGTGGCTCAGCATCAATTTCCGTTCATGTGAGAGAGATCCAAACTAATACCACACTTGGTGTTTTAAAGTGTTTCTTAGTTTCTCTCCTGATATTCTAAAATTCTAAACATAGTTGAAAAACCATGGCCTCAAGGCCCAGACTCCCCAAACTGGCGGGAATAGTTAGTCTTTTTCAAACCTCTACTTGCATTATTATCCTGAAATATTTTATCAAATCATCCCCTCACCTATATTCCAGTGTAAAGCTTCATCTACACTGTTCACCAAACACACCCAAACCAAATACAGTATGGGGTTCGAGAGAGAGTAACATTCCCTCTGCTCTGTCCCATCAAACAGGCCCAGGGAAGGGGCAGCACAGGGTTAGATACCAAGTAAAGACAGGGCCTATTGAGTGATAAACAGAGTTTCTCCATCTTTAAAATGGAGGGAGATATCTGTGTCTCTGTCACGTTGAAAGGACTAATTTACCATTCGTGAGTAGTCAACTCTGTCATAAATGTCCCAGTGCTGTGGGCACATAAAATGGCCACTGTGAACAAACCTAAAATGGCTGCCTGGAGTTTGGGGATTTTTCTTACAGAATCTGAGAGGGGGAGAGAGAGAGAGAGAGAGCAGACGCGGAATGAGGGAATGTTAAAGAGAGAGACACAGAGTGAGAGGGGATGAACAGGCAGATGATGAAAGAATGATATCGGTCATAACATTGGGACATTTCTGACGGAGTTGAATTATGGCAAACTAGTGGCATTCTATCCTATTATCTTAAATTGTTAATAAATACTGAGAAACAGACACAGACACGGGCTTTGCAGCAGCAGAAAGAATGTGAATCATTCCATCCCGGGGGTTTTTACTTCCAGATTCAGTTTTAGAAAATTCAGAATTCAAAATCACAGCAGCAAAGTGTGGGACTGAACCCCCGGATCCTTCAATATTCCAGGGAATACACGTGGAATTTATGTCTCCATACCTGTGTCTCTGTCACGTTTAAAATACTAATGTTACATGAGTCAACTCTGTCCTAAATGTCCCATTGCTGTTGGGACATAAAATGGCCACTGTGAACAAACCTAAAATGGCTGCCTGGTGTTTGTAGACTAGATTCTCAGAGGAAGAGAGACAGGGAGAGAAGACACAGATCGAGTGAATGAGAAATAGAGACTCTCAGACCAAGTGGGTGACTGAGAGCCAGACAGTGAATAAAGGATATTGGTCATAGCACATGGAAAGAGCAAGAGGCCATTTAACCCTCCAACCCTGTTCTGACATTCAATGCGATCCTGGTTTTTATGTGTGTGTGCCTGCGTCTATGAGAAAGTATATATCTGTGCAAGTGTGTGCGTGTTTTTGTGTGTACATGAGAGAGAGAGAATGTATATATGTGTGTGTGTGTGAGAGAGCGTGTATGTGTGTGAGTTTGTGTGTGTGTGTGTTTGTGTGTGAGGAAGAATATATGTGTGTGTGAGATTGTGTGTGTTTGCGTGTATGAGAATGAATAGATCTACGAGTCTGTGTGTGAATCGGTGAGATAGGGAATCAGTGTCTGTGTGAGAGAGGATGTTTGTGCGTTTGAGAATACATCTGTGTGATTGTGACTATGTCTGTGTGAGCATGTGTATGAGAAAGAATATGTCTTTGTGAGTGTGTGAGAGAGAGTGTGTGTCTATGAGGAATAATATATCTGTGTAGCGTGAGTGTGAGAGAGAATGTGTGTGTGTATGTATGTGTGAAATAGAGAATATATGTGCGTGAGTGTGTCTGTGTGTGAGAGGGTGTGTGTGTGTGTCTGCGTTTATGAGAAAGAATATATCTGTGCAATTGTGTGTTTGTGTGTTTGAGAGCGTTTGTGTCCAAATTGAAATGTAGTGGATTCCTTCCACATCATTAAAATGGAGGGGGATCCCTTCCCCATTTTAAATTGTACGGAGATCCCTTCTATATATTTTAAATGGAGGGCGACACCTCCTACATCTTAAAAATAGAGTGAGGTCCCTTTTCCATCTTTAAAATGTTGGTAGATCCCTTCTCCGTCATTAAAATGGAGGGAGATGTTTTCTCAATCTTTAAAATTGAGGTAGATCCCTTCTCCGTCTTTAAAATGCAGGGATATCTCTGTCATAGAGTCACAGAGGTCAACAGCACAGAAAAAGGCCTTTCGGCCCATCAAGTCTGTGCCGATCGAACAAGAACCTAACAATTCTAATCCTATTTTACAGCACTAGGCCCACAGCCTTCTATGCCAAGGCATCGCAAGTGCACATCCAAATATTCTTAAATGTTATGAGGGTTTCTGCCTCTAACCCCCTTTCAGGCAGTGAGTTCCAGATTCCCACCACCCTCTGGGTGAAAAAATCCTTCCCTACTTCCCCTCTAACCCTCCTGCCCCCTGCCTTAAATCTATGCTCCGTGGTTATTGTTCCCTCCACCAAGGGGAAAAGTTCCTTCCTCTCTACCCTATCAATGCCCCTCATTATTTTATTCACCTCAATCATGTCCTTCCTCAATCTCCTCTGCTCATGGGAAAATAATCCAAGTCTATCCTATCTCTCCTCATATCTTACATTCTCCAGCCCAGGCAACATCCTGGTAAATCTCCTCTGCTCTCGCTCTAGTGCAATCACATCCTTCCTATAATGCGGACTCCAGAACTACACGCAATACTCTAACTGTGGCCTAACCAGCGTTTTATGCAGTTCCAGCATGACTTCCCTGCTCTTATATTCTATGTCTCGGCTAATAAAGGGAAGTATCTCATATGCCTTCTTAAACACCTTATTTACCTGTCCCACTACCTTAAGGGACCAGTGGACATACACACCAAGGTCTCTCTAATGCGCATTAGATCCCAGGGTCCTACCATTCATCATATATTCCTGTGCCTTGTGTGTCCTGCCCAAGTGCATCACCTCACACTTATCCGGATTAAAGTCCTTGAACCACTGACCAGTCCGTCTATATCCGCCTGTAATCTAAGGCTCTCCTCCTCACTATTTACCACACCACCAATTATCATGTCATCCACAAACTTGCTGATCAACCCTCCTACATTGAAGTCTAAATTGTTTATACGTACCACACACAGCAAGGGACCCAACACCGACCCCAGGGGAACCCCACTGGACACAGGGATCCAGTCACAAAAACACCCCTTGACCATCACCCTCTGCTTCCTGCCACTCAGCCAATTCTGGACCCAAATTGAAAAATTGCCTTGGATCCCATGGGATCTTACCTTCGCTTTCGTTCTCCCTTGTGGGACCTTATCAAAAGCCTTGCTTATGTCCCACTAGGCTACATCTTCTCCATCTTTAAAGTGGAGGAAGATCCATTCCCGTCTTTAAAATGGAGGGAGATCCATTGCCCAACTTGTGATGTGGAGGTGCTGGAACCTACAATGGAGGAAAGAGTGAAGCTTATTCGAGAATGAAATGTTAACCTGCATGTGTAACACAGAAAGTTTACAACACAGAAGGAGGCCATTCAGCCCATCAATCTACTTTCGACACTCTGCAAGGAAAATTTCACTGGTCTCACTCGTCTGCCCTTTCCCCAAAATTATTATAATTGTTATTGAAGGTTGTTGCTCAGAAGCCAATGAAGACAAGGACAAGGCCAATTGTGTGAGGCATTTCGCATCATCTCTGACCTTATGAGGAAAGGATTCTGATTTTCATATGAGGAAAGGTTGGACAGGCTGGGCCTGTATCCATTGGAGTTTAGAATTTGGAGAGGTGATCTTAGTGAAAGATGTAAGTTCCTGAGGGGTCTTAACAGAGTGGATGTGGAGAAGATGTTTCCCCTTGTGGGAGAGTTTGGAACTAGGGGCGAAGTTTAAAACTATTTTCAAACAATTTAAAAAATGGATGCTAAGCTCCAATTCACACTCAGTGATGCAGTCTATAAAAAAAGGAATTATTTAAAAAGATCTGAAAATGTCTACGAAACACAGCACACCCCAAATGAAGCTGATTCCAACATCAAACACAGAAGGGGTGTAAATCTCAATTCCATCCCACGTAATCACACTGCCCCGGGAATCATATCCTTCCTATAGTGTTGCTCCCAGGACTGTACACAATACTCCATTTGAGGTCTAACTAGCGTCTTATATAAATTCAGAATAACCTCCCTGCACTTGTACTCTATGCCCCTATTAGTAAAGTCCAGGATACGATATGCTTTTTGAACCACTCGCTCAACCTGTCCTGCCAACTTCAATGATCTATGAACATCTCCACCAGCTTTTTCTGCTCCTGCACCCCATTTATAATTTCACCCCTAATTTTATTTTTCCTGTCCATGTTCCTCCTACCAAAATGCATCACATCAAACGTCTCCACATTGAACATCATTGGCCACCTATCTGCCCACTCTCCCAACTTGTAAATGTCCTTTTGATGCTCTACACTGTCCCCCTCTCTGTTTATCATTCTCCCAAGTTTTGTGCCATCCACAAACTCTCAAATGGTCCCCTGCACACCAATATCTCAATCATGTATATACAGCAGGGAAATCCAGGGTTCCAATACTGACCCCAGTGAAACTCTACTACAATCCTACATCCAGCAGGGAAAATATCCGTGAACTCTCTGTTTCCTATCCATCAGCCAATTCTGTATCCACATTTCGCTGGTCTGAATCATCTGCGTTTTCACGGGACCCTGAAAAAATTTTCTATTCAGCTTTATATCCAACTTTGGCTCAAAACAAGTGGGAGAGGGAGAGAGGGAGAGAGAGAGAGAGCGAGATAGATGGGATGAAAGAGGTACAGAGGTAGAAAGAGAGACAAGGCGAGAGGGAGAGAGATGGGGGCGACAGAGAGAGGAGCAGAGCAACGGAGGAAAGGAGTGAGAGAGAGGGAGAGATAGCCGGAATGAGAGATAGAGAGACAGAGCAGTGGAGAGACAGGGTGAGAGAGAAAGAGAGCTGGGGCGAGTGAGTGAGATAGAGAGAAGAGATAAAATGAAAGGAAAAGGGATGAGGTGAGAGAGAGAGAGGTGAAGAGAGGGGAGCGAGTTTAGGGTAAAGTGATGGGGTGAGAGAGAGAAACAGAGAAATGTGGTAGAGTGGCAGAGAGATGGGGTGGGAGAGGGAGAGAATGAAAATGAAGGTGAGAGAAAGAGAAAGTGTAGGGGGAAACTGAAAATGTTCAGAAATTAGTTAACTTTATTGAGTATAAAGAACAATATCCTGTGACATATCCCTTCTCCATCTTTAAGTTGGAGGGAGATCCTTTCTCCATCTTTAAAATGGGGGGAGACCCCTTCCTCAACTTGTGATGTGGAAGTGCTGGAATCGAATCGAGGGGTTTGTGGGGTTTATATATAGAATAATAGATACCCGGGAGTGAGGTACAGACTGGAATCTAATCGAGGGGTTTGTGGGGTTTATATATAGAATAATAGATACGCGGGAGTGAGTTACAGACTGGAATCTAATCAAGGGGATTGTGGGGTTTATATATAGAATAATAGATACCCAGGAGTGAGTTACAGACTGGAATCTAATCGAAGTGATCAGGGGGTTTATATATATAATAATAATTACCCAGGTGTGAGTTACAGACTGGAATCTAATCGAGGTGTTCAGGGGGTTTATATAAAGATTAATCGATACCCGGGATTGAGTTCCAGACTGGAATCTAATCGAGGTGTTCAGGGGGTTTATATAAAGAATAATAGAGACCCGGGAGTGAGTTACAGACTGGAATCTAATCGAGGGGTTCAGGGGGTTTATATATAGAATAATAGATACCCGGGATTGAGTTACAGACTGGAATCACAAACTGTTGAAAACATATTTTTTCTTGTGATGTGCTGAAGTGCAGGTTACAGAGGCTGATTCATGGAATGTGTAGTGTGAGTTTTTAACCAGCTTTATCCCAAATATCAAATTTAATTTCTCATTGGAACTGTTTGATGTTTTCTTAGTCTTGACACAAATGCATAGGGACTCTCTGGACCCTCACTGTTTGCAGCTTTTCACCATTTATAATGTAACCTGTTCCATCCTTTTTAAAGTGAGGAGCCACACATTTGCCTACAATGAATCCCATCTTGCACTATTTCACCCATTCACTTAAGGTGTACATATCTCTTTGGAATTTGAAGTGCAGGTTACAGATTGGATTGGAACTTTCTGCTTTCTGAATCATTAGCCAAGTTTCACAGAGTTAAACATCAAAACTGACATTCTGAAACAGGAGAGGGCCCCACAACTTCAATTCTGTGATTCTCTGGTATCTCATGATCTGTAACTTACAATATGTCCGCCCCCTTCATGTCTCTGAGGACTTGGAAAGTTATTCAGACATTGGGGAACCATTTCATTGTCTCGGGACATTTACAGTTAACGGCTCCTTCAAAGGACATCATTAAAATTCACTCTTTAATCATCCAAATCCTGTTGCCCATTCAGACTCCCTGGCCCCACATCCTATTGGTTCAAAGGTAACTTACATTTCACAATGTAGGAATGTGTGAATGCAAACACTTTCTTCACACGTTGCCACAATACTAAGGCTCACACTATTCAGGGTGAAATTTTCAAGACAACATTCATCAACTGACAGATTTCCAGCTCCATATGGAAGCTTCAAGATACAGAAAGTGACACAGAAATGAAACATCCGATTTATCTGAATCTGCATCCGTTATTGGACAGCGCGGGGTAAGATAGGAATTAAAGTTGTTGTTAAATTGTCCCCATCAAACGCTCCCAGAACAGGTACAGCATGGGGTTTGATACAGAGTAAAGCTCCCACAACAATTGAGTTATGAGATTAAAAAGCGTCATTCACCTTTGAATTTGAGTTCAATTTTAAAAGTGTTCAAATTAAAAGTTCATCAGCTGGAGAAAAGGGTAAAGCTCCAAATATTTTTCAACATGCCTGGCTATAAAAAACATGATTCATTTACATTAGTATCTTGAAGCATTTGATCAAATCACCCCTTAACCTCAATTCCAGTGTTTCAGAGTGAAGCTTTGACTACACTGTTCATCAAACACTCCCAACCCAATTACAGTATGGGGTCCATAGAGAGTCAAATTCAAAAAATTGGTTCGATGGTGACAGGGGGAGAGACAGGGTGAAGGTTTTGAGAAAGGGATGAAGGGGGGGGATGTGGTGAAAATCTTTTTAAATCAGCGAGTGGTGATGACCTGGAACCCATGCAAAATGCGGTGTCTGGGGGATGAGTGTCTGATCAGTGTCTCCATAGTTGTGTCTCTGTCACGTTGAAAGTACCAATGTCACATTCCTGAGCAGTCAACTCTGTCAGAAATGTCCCAGTGCTGTGGGCACATAATATGGCCTCTGTGAACAAACCTAAAAGACTGACTGGTGTTTGTGTCATTTATGTAGATTCTGAGAGAGAGGAAGAGAGAGAGAGAGAGACCGAGCGAGTGAGAAGAAGACAGAGACACAGATGGAGAGGGAGACCGAGAGACAAGAGATTGAAGGAAGGATATTTATCATAGTACATTGGAAGAGGAAGATTCCATTTCTCCCCACACCCTGTTTCTGACATTCAATGAGATCGTGACTGATCTCTGATCTACCTCCATATCTCTTTACACCTTTGCCTAACAAAAATCTATCATCCTCAGATTGAAACATTAACAAGAGACTTTGTGTCAATTGACGTTTGCAGAAACCTGTTTCAAATTAAAGCTTTGGCTACACTGTCATCAAACACTCCCAACCCAAATACAGTATGGGGTTCGATACAGGGTCAAATTCTCTTTGCTTTGTACAAGAAATTTTTAATTGTAGATTTTTATTTTTAATTTTAGGCTAACAGGACTGAAATTGTACGGCTTCCCAGTGTGAGATTTAAACTCCTGTTTATTTCAATCTTTAGCTCAGGAATTCACATTAAAACATGCAGAGAATTGAAACCTTCCTCATACAGTTGCCTGTTTGTTCCAGTGTTGGTATATTCCCGCTTTCTCCTGCGTTTTCACTTGTCAGAAGAAATTGAATTGTTGACATTGGATAATCATCCCTTTCCCAAGAAAATATAAACTCCTGGGAAACTGCAACAGACACAATCTTATGCAGTGATCAAAATCCTGCACCTTTATTCATCAATCCCATTTCCTATCTCTGTAGAAACTCCCTTCCACTGACAGATTCTGAGATCCATACTCAATCTCAAAAACCACCACAGAAAAGTGACTGCTTATTTTAAACAGTGAATCTGAACTATTTGAAGTTCCGACTCAGACACAGAATCGCAGAAATTTTGACTCTGTGGGATGAAAATTATCAGAATAACTTTGCAACATACAGGTAACCTGTAGTGACAGGAGGATACTTGTATGTTCAAAAGGGATTCGATAAGATGCCTCACAAAGCTTGTTACTCAGGACAAGAGCACATACATTCCCCTAATCTCCCCACCCAGTTCCTCTCAGGATTTGACAATTTGATCAAGTCACCCCTGATGCTACTAAATTTCAGGGAATACAACCCGAGTTTGTGCAATCTCACTTTGCAATTTAACCCTTGGAATCCAGGTCTCATTCTGGCAAAGCTGTGATGCACTCGAACTGTCTAAACTGTCCCTGGAGTGTCGGATTAACCCGGGTCACTCACATACACCCAGGTCAGGTTCAAGACTCACCTGTCTCACTCGCTGAGAGGCTCCTGTATCACTGGCCTTATTGTAGTCGGATGCCGCATTGGGAGCAGGACAGGTAGACGGGATTAGGATGACTGCTCGTGTGGAGGGTAAACATGAGGAATCTATCAGAGAATCAGAACAGACCAGGGAGAATCAAAGAAGGAAACTGATGTTCAATTTATTAGGCCTGATTTGTGGATTGTTTTTGTTTTGGGCGAGAATGTTGCCGACAAACACTCCCAGAAAGGATATGCAGCAGGGGCTAGATACAGAGTAAAGCTCCCTCTATACTGTCCCCATCAAACACTCCCAGGACAGGAACAGAACAGGGTTAGATACAGAGTAAAGCTCCCTGATTACTGTCCCCATCAAACACTCCCAGGACAGGTACAGCACGGGGTTAGATAC
Source organism: Cetorhinus maximus (assembly GCF_964194155.1). Lineage (NCBI taxonomy): Eukaryota > Metazoa > Chordata > Chondrichthyes > Lamniformes > Cetorhinidae > Cetorhinus > Cetorhinus maximus. Next base: position 20,357 of record NW_027597270.1, read on the forward strand.
AGAGTAAAGCTACCTCTACACTTTCCCCATCAAACACTCCCAGGACAGGAACAGGACAGGGTAAGATACAGAGTAAAGCTACCTCTACACTATCCCCATCAAACACTCCCAGGGCATAAAAGCACTGGGTTAGATACAGAGTAAAGCTCCATCTACAATGTCTCCATCAAACACTCCCAGGTCTGGTACAGCACAGGGTTAAATACAGTGTAAACCTCCCTCTATAGTCTCCCCATCAAACACTCCCAGGACTGGTAAAGCACGGGTTAGATACAGAGTAAAGCTGCCCCTACACTGTGGCCATCATACACACCCAGGGCAGGTACAGCACGGAGTTAGATACAGAGTAAAGTGCCCCCTACACTGGGCCCAACATACACTGCCAGGGCAGGTACAGCACGGGGTTAGATACAGACTAAATTTCCCTCTAATCTGTCCCCATCAAACACTCCCAGGACAGGTACAGCACGGGGTTAGATACTGAGTAAAGCTCCCTCTACACTGTCCCCATCAAACACTCCCAGGTCCGGAACAGCACAGGGTTAGATACAGTGTAAACCTCCCTCTATACTTTCCCCATCAAACACTCCCAGGACTGGTACAGCATGTGGTTAGATACAGAGTAAAGCTCCCTCTAAACTATCACCATCAAACACTCCCAGGACTGGTACAGCACGGGGTTAGATACAGAGTAAAGCTCCCTCTATACTGTCCCCATCAAACACTCCCAGGACTGGTACAGCACGGGGTTAGATACAGAGTAAAGCTCCCGCTACACTCTGCCCATCGTACACTCCCAGGGCAGGTACAGCAAGGGGTTAGATACAGTCTAAATTTCCCTCTAAGCTCTCCCCATCAAACACTCCCAGGACTGGTGCAGCACAAAGTTAGATACAGAGTAAAGCTCAGTCTTCACTGTCCCCATCAAGCACTCACAGGGCAGGTACAGGACAGAGTTAGATGCAGAGTAAATCTACCTTACACCGTCCCCATCATACACTCCCAGGGCATATACAGTAGAGGGATTGATAGAGAGTAAAGCTTACTCTACACTGTCCCCATCAAACTTTCCCAGGACAGGTACAGCACGGGGTTAGGTACAGAGTTAAACTTCCTCAATACTGTCCCCATCAAACACTCCCAGGACAGGTACAGCACTTGGTTAGATGCAGAGAAAATTTCCCTTTATAATGTATCCATCTAAAATTCCCAGTACAGGTACACCACAGGGTTAGGTACAGAGTAAAGCTCCCTCGATACTGTACCCATCAAACACTCCCAGGACAGGTACAGCACGGGGTTAGATACAGAGTAAAGCTCCCTCGATACTGTCCCCATCAAACCCTCCCAGGACTAGTACAGCCCGGGGTTAGAAACAGAGAAAAACTCCCCCTACACTGTGCCCATCATACACTCCCACGGCAGTTACAGCACGGGGTTATATACAGAGTAAAGCCCCCTCAATACTGTGCCCATCAAACACTCCCAGGACAGGATCAGCACGGGGATAGGTACAGAGTAAAACTTCCTCGATTCTGTCCCCATCAAACACTCCCAGGACAGGTACAGCACGGGGTTAGATACAGAGTAAAGCTCCCTCGATACTGTCCCCATCGAACACTCCCAGGACAGGTACAGCACGGGGTTAGATGCAGAGAAAAATTCCCTCGATAATGTATCCATCTAAAATTCCCAGTACAGGTACAGCAAGGGGTTAGATACAGAGGAAAGCTCCCTCGATACTGTTCACATCAAACAATCCCAGGACTAGTACAGCCCGGGGTTAGAAACAGAGAAAAACTACCCCTACACTGTGCCCATCATACACTCCCAGGGCAGTTACAGCACAGGGTTAGATACAGAGTAAATCTCCCTCTAACCTCTCCCCATCTAGAACTCCCAGGACTGGTACTGCCCGGGGTAAGATTCAGAGTAAAGCTCCCTCTACACAGTCCCCATGAAGCACTCCCAGGGCAGGTACAGGACAGGGTTAGATACAGAGTAAAGCTCACTCTAAACTGTCCCCATCAAACCCTCCCAGGACAGGTACAGCACGGGGTTAGATACAGAGTAAAGCTCCCTCTGCACCGTCCCCATCAAACACGCCCAGTGCAGGTACATTACGGGGTTAGATACAGAGTAAAACTTCCTCTACACTGTCCCCATCAAACACTCCCAGGACAGGTACAGCAAGGTGTTAGATACAGAGTTAATATCCCACTACACCGTTCCCATCAAACACTCCCAGGTCAGGTACAGCACGGGTTTAGATACCGAATAAAGGTCCCACTGCACTGTCATCATCAAACACTCCCAGGGCACGTACAGCACTGGGTTAGATACAGAGTAAAGCTCTCTCAATACTGTCCCCATCAAACACTCCCAGGACAGGTACAGCACAGGGTTTGATATAAGGTGAAGCTCCCTCTGCACTGTTCCCATAAAACACTCCCTAGACAGGAAAAATACAGGGTTAGATACAGAGTAAAGCTCCCTCTATAATGTCCCCATCAAACACTCCCTGGACAGGAACAGGACAGGGTTAGATACAGAGTAAAGCTCCCTCTACACTGTCTCCATCAAACACTACCAGGTCCGCTACAGCACAGGGTTAGAGACAGAGTAAACCTCCCTCTATACTCTCCCCATCTAACTCTCACAGGACTGGTACAGCACGGGGTTAGATACAGAGTAAAGCTCCCTCTACACTGTCCCCATCAAACACTCCCAGCTCCGGTACAGCACAGGGTTAGATACAGTGTAAACCTCCCTCTATACTCTCCCCATCAAAAACTCCCAGGACTGGTACAGCACGGGGTTAGATAGAGAGTAAATCTCCCTCTACACTATCGCCATCAAGCACTCCCAGGACTGGTACAGCACGGGGTTAGATTCAGAGTAAAGCTCCCTCTATACTGTCCCCATGAAACACTCCCAGGACTGTTAAACACGGGGTTAGATACAGAGTAAAGCTCCCCCTACACTGTGCCCATCGTTCACTCCCAGGGCAGGTACAGCACGGGTTTAGATACAGTCTAAATTTCCCTCTAAGCTCTCCCCATCAAACACACCCAGGACTGGTGCAGCACGGGGTTAGATACAGAGTAAAGCTCCCTCGATACTGTACCCATCAAACAGTCCCAGGACTAGTACAGCCCGGGGTTAGAAACAGAGAAAAACTCCCCCTACACTGTGCCCATCATACACTCCCACGGCAGTTACAGCACAGGGTTAGATACAGAGTAAAGCTACCTCTACACTTTCCCCATCAAACTCTCCCAGGTCCGGAAAAGCATTGGGTTAGATACAGAGTAAAGCTGCCTCTGCACTGTCCCCATCAAACACTCCCAGGTCCGGTACAGCACAGGGTTAGTTACAGTGTAAACCTCCCTCTATACTCTCCCCTTCAAACACTCCCAGGACTGGTACAGAAAGGGGTTAGATACAGAGTAAAGCTCCCTCTACACTATCGCCATCAAACACTCCCAGGTCTGGTACAGCACGGGGTTAGATACAGAGTAAAGCTCCCTCTATACTCTCCCCATCAAACACTCCCAGGACTGGTACAGCACAGGGTTAGATATAGAGTAAAGCTCCCGCTACACTGTGCCCATCGTACACTACCAGGGCATATACAGCATGGGGTTAGATACAGACTAAAGCTCCCTCGATACTGTCCCCATCAAACACTCCCAGGACTAGTACAGCCCGAGGTTAGAAACAGAGAAAAACTCCCCCTACACTGTGACCATCATACACTCCCACGGCAGTTACAGCACAGGGTTAGATACAGAGTAAATCTCCCTTTTACCTGTCCCCATCTAACACTCCCAGGACTGGTACTGCCCGGGGTAAGATTCAGAGTAAAGCTCCCTCTACACAGTCCCCATGAAGCACTCCCAGGACGGGTGCAGGACAGGTATATATACCGAGTAAAGCTCACTCAAAAACTGTCCCCATCAAACCCTCCCAGGACAGGTAAGCAACGGGGTTAGATACAGAGTAAAGCTCCCTCTACACTTTCCCCATCAAACACTCCCAGGGCAGGAAAAGCATTGGGTTAGATACAGAGTAAAGCTCCCTCTACACTGTCTCCATCAAACACTATCAGGTCCGCTACAGCACAGGGTTAGATACGGGGTAAACCTCCCTCTATACTCTCCACATCAAACTCTCACAGGACAGGTACAGCACGGGGTTAGATACAGAGTAAAGCGCCCTCTACACCATCCCCATCAAACACTCCCAGTGCAGGTACATTACGGGGTTAGATACAGAGTAAAACTTCCTCAACACTGTCCCCATCAAACACTCGCAGGACAGGTACAGCACGGTGTTAGATACAGAGTAAATCTCCCACTATAACGTCCCCATCAAACACTCCCACGCCAGGTGCAGCACGGGTTTATATACAGAATAGAGGTCACACTGCACTGTCATCATCAAACACTCCCAGGGCAAGTACAGCACTGGGTTAGATACAGAGTAAAGCTCCCTCTATACTGTCCCCATCAAACACTCCCAGGACAGGTACAGCACGGGGTTAGATACAGTGTAAAGCCCCCTCAATACTGTGCCCATCAAACACACCTAGGACAGGTTCAGCACGGGGATAGGTACAGAGTAAAACTTCCTCGATACTGTCCCCATCAAACACTCCCAGGACTGTTAAACACGGGGTTAGATACAGAGTAAAGCTCCCCCTACACTGTGCCCATCGTTCACTCCCAGGGCAGGTACAGCACGGGGTTAGATACAGTCTAAATTTCCCTCTAAGCTGTCCCCATCAAACACACCCAGGACTGGTGCAGCACGGGGTTAGATACAGAGTAAAGCTCCCTTGATACTGTACCCATCAAACACTCCCAGGACTAGTACATCCCGGGGTTAGAAACAGAGAAAAACTCCCCCTACACTGTGCCCATCATACACTCCCACGGCAGTTACAGCACAGGGTTAGATACAGAGTAAAGCTTCCTCTACAATTTCCCCATCAAACACTCCCAGGTCAGGAAAGGATTGGGTTAGATACAGAGTAAAGCTCCCTCTACACTGTCTCCATCAAACACTCCCAGGTCCCCTACAGCACAGGGTTAGATACAGTGTAAACCTTACTCTATACTCTCCCCATCAAACACTCACAGGACTGGCACATCACGGGGTTAGATACAGAGTAAATCTCCCTCTAACCTGTTCCCATCAAACACTCCCAGGACTGGTACTGCCCAGAGTAAGATTCAGAGTAAAGCTCCCTCTACACTGTCCCCATGAAGCACTCCCAGGGCAGGTACAGGACAGGTTTATATACAGAGTAAAGCTCCCTCTAAACTGTCCCCATCAAACCCTCCCAGGACAGGTACAGCACGGGGTTAGATACAGAGGAAAGCACCCTTTACACCTTACCTATTACAAACTCCCAGTGCAGGTACATTAGTGTGTTAGATACAGAGTAAAACTTCCTCTACACTGTCCCCATCAAACACTCCCAGGACAGGTACAGCATGGTGTTAGATACAGAGTAAATCTCCCACTACACCGTCCCCATCAAACACTCCCAGGCCAGGTACAGCACGGGTTTATATACAGAATAAAGGTCCCACTGCACTGTCATCATCAAACACTCCTAGAGCAAGTACAGCACTTGGTTAGATACAGAGTAAAGCTCCATCTATACTGTCCCCATCAAACACTCCCAGGACAGGTACAGCACAGGGTTAGATACAGAGTAAAGCTCCCTCTGCACTGTTCCCATCAAACACTCCCTGGACAGGAACAGAACAGGGTTAGATACAGAGTAAAGCTCCCTCTATACTGTCCCCATCAAACACTCCCAGGACAGGAACAGGACAGGGTTAGATACAGAGTAATGCTCCCTCTACACTGTCCCCATCAAACACTCCCAGGGCAGGTACAGCACGGGGCTAGATACAGATTAAAGCTCCCTCGATACTGTCATCATCAAACAATCCCATACAGGTACAGCACGGGATTAGATACAGTGTGAAGCTCCCTCTACACTGTCCCCATCAAACACTCCAAGGGCAGGGATAGCACGGGTTTAGGTACAGAATAAATCTCCCTCTGCACTGTCCCCATCAGACACTCCCAGGGCACGTACAGCACGGGGTTAGATACAGAGTAAAGCTCCCTCTATACTGACCCATCAAACACTCCCAGGACAGGTACAGCAAAGGGTTAGATACAGAGTAAAGCTTCCTCTATACTATCCCCATGAAACACTCTCAGGATAGGTAAAGCACGGGGTTAGATACAGACTAAAGCTCCCTCTACACTGTCCCCATCAAACCCTCCATGGACAGGTACAGCACTGGGATAGATACAGAGTAAAGCTCCCTCTACACTGTCCCCATCAAACACTCCCAGGACAGGAACAGGACATGGTTAGATAAGGAGTAAAGCTCCCTCGATACTGTCCCCATCAAACACTCGCAGGACAGGTACAGCACGGGTTTAGATACAGAGTAAAGCTCCCTCTACACTGTTCCCATCAAACATCCCAGGGCAGGTACAGCACTGTGTTAGATACAGAGTAAAGCTTCCTCTACACCGTCCCCATCAAACACTCCCGGGACAGGTACAGCACGGGGTTAGATACAGAGTAAAGCTCCCTCTACACTGTCCCCATCAAACGGTCCCAGGACCGGTACAGCATGCGTTTAGATAAAGAATAAAGCTCCCTCTACACTGTGACCATCAAAAACTCCCAGGCCAGGTACAGCACGGGTTTAGATACAGAATAAAGGTCCCACTGCACTGTCATCATCAAACACTCCCAGGGCAAGTACAGTACTGGGTTAGATACAGAGTAAAGCTCCCTCTACACCGTCCCCATCAAACACTCCCAGGGCAGGTACAGCACGGGGTTTGATACAGGGTAAAGCTTGCTCTACACTGTCCCCATCAAACTCTCCCTGGACAGGTAAAGCAGGGGTTATATACTGAGTAAACTCCCGCTAAACTGTCCCCATCATACACTCTCAGGACAGGAACAGCACGGGGTTAGATACAGAGTAAATCTCCCTGGGAGAGAGGGTTGGAGTGAGAGGGAGAGTTGGATGGGGTGAGAGGGAGATTGGGTTGGGGTGATTGGGAGAGTGGGTTGTGGGGAGAGCGAGAGTGGGTTGGGGTGAGAGGGAGAGTGGGTTGGGGTGAGAGGGAGAGTGGGTTGGGGTGAGAGGGAGAGTAGGTTGCGGTGAGAGGGAGAGTGGGTTGCGGTGAGAGGGAGAGTGGGTTGGGGAGAGAGGGAGAGTGGGTTGGGGAGAGAGGGAGAGTGGGTTGGGGTGAGAGGGAGAGTGAGTTGGGGTGAGAGGGAGAGTGGGTTGGGGTGAGTGGGAGAGCGGGTTGGGGTGAGAGGGAGAGAGGGTTGGGGTGAGGGGGAGAGCGGGTTGGGGTGAGAGTGAGAGCGGGTTGGGGTGAGAGGGAGAGTGGGTTGGGGTGAGAGGGAGAGCGGGTTGGGGTGAGAGGGAGAGCGGGTTGGGGTGAGAGGGAGAGCGGGTTGGGGTGAGATGGAGAGTGGGTTGGGGTGAGAGGGAGAGTGGGATGGGATGAGAGGGAGAGTGGGTTGGGGTGAGAGGGAGAGTGGGTTGGGGTGAGAAACGTCGTGTGTTCCCTGTTGCAGTTCAGGAAAAGCTGCAGGCCGTTTCTGCACAGGGGGATCCCACAGGCAGCAATGTATTGCTATCCGGATGGGAACAGGGAGACACATTTCCTTCCCCAGCCTCATGCCTGTTGTAACCCTCCCTCTTCCCCCTCTCCCACCCCCCGGGCACCATGTGTGCTCTGAGTCCGGACACATCCCCAGAAAGGCCTAAACTCCTTCTCTTCAAACCGGGAACAAGCTGCTGCTTCCTGGGGGAGAATTTTTGAAATCTCCGTCCCAGCATCGATTTTTACAAACCAGGCGTCCCCGGGAGGGTGTGACTGAGGCTTTTCTGCAGAGACTGGGAGCTGGGCACTGACTCCACACTGGAGACCCTCCCCTAAACCCCCCCAGACCCTGTGTCTCTTCCTCACACCCAACCCCCTGCCTCTGTTTCACTGTCTTTTCCTGTTCCCCTCAATCTCCCCCCTCTCTCTCTGTTGTAACGTAGGGACACATCGTAGAGAGACTGAATTCAAATGACTGTTCCACCTCCCAATTCATCGCCCTGCCTAAAACACCAGCATTATTCAGGAATTAGCACAAACTTTTAAACACTCTCACAGTTAGAACATGGCAGAGGGCTCCTGAGGGACAAGAAATCAGTCCAATTAGCACTTTTAAATAAATTAAATGGTTGTGGCACAGTATGAAACACTGCAGGGAATTTGGGCACAGCAAGATCCCACAGGGTGCAGTCAGCTCTGCTCAGCACTTTTTAAATGGGGCAATATTTACAGAGAGAGAGGCAGCAAGTTGGAAAGGGACTAAGACAGTGAAGACCCCCGACCCCTTCAGAACCTCAGAAAGACTGAGCGCTTTGCAGTGAATGAATGAATGTTTAAAATGCTCTCATTGTTAGTGAGTCACTTGCTTCACTGTCCCTGGATTCATTTTCACAATTCAGCCTTTTCTAAAAGATGTGACTGGGAGCTGGGCAGAGTCTACACATTGGAGACCCCCAGATCCTGTGTCTATTCACACCCCCTCCTCTTGTTTTGCTACCTCAGCCCCTCTGTTTCAACCCTCTTTCCAGACATTATGGCAAACTTGTGGCATTTTAAACTACTATCTTAAATTGTTAATAAATACTGAGAAACAGACACAGACACGGGCTGTGCAGCAGCAGAAAGAATGTGAATCATTCTATCCCGGGGGTTTTTACTTCCAGATTCAGTTTTAGAAAATTCAGAATTCAAATTCACAGCAGCAAAGTGTGGGAGTGAACGCCCGGATCCTTCAATATTCCCGGGAATACACGTGGAATTTATGTCTCCATACCTGCGTCTCTGTCACGTTTAAAATATTAATGTTACATGAGTCAACTCTGTCCTAAGTGTCCCATTGCTGTGGGGACATATAATGGCCACTGTGAACAAACCTAAAATGTCTGCCTGGTGTTTGTAGACTAGATTCTCAGAGGAAGAGAGGTAGGGAGAGAGGGATAGAGAGCTGGGTAAGCGAGTGAGATAGAGAGAGGAGATCAAGCGATAAAAAAGGGATGAGTTGAGAGAGAGAGATGAAGAGAGGGGAGCGAGTGTAGGGTAAAGATATGGGGTGAGAGAGAGAAACAGAGAAATGTATAGAGTGGCAGAGAGATGGGGTGGGAGAGGGAGAGAAGGAACGAGACAGGATGAGAGAAAAAGTGTAGTGCGAAACTGAAAATATTCAAAAATGTGTTAACATTATTGAGTGTAAAGGACAATATCCTGTGAGACATCCCTTCTCCATCTTAAAATTGGCGGGAGAGCCTTTAACCAACTTTAAAATGGGGGGAGACCCCTTCCTCAACTTGTGATGTGGAAGTGCTGGAATCTAATCGAGGGGTTCGGGGTGGTTTATATATAGAATAACAGATACCTGGGAGTGCGTTGCAGACTGGAATCTAATCGTGGGGTTTGTGGGGTTTATATATAGAATAATAGATACCATGGATTGAGTTAAAGACTGGAATCTAATCGAGGGGTTCGGGGTGGTTTATATAGAGAATAACAGATACTCGGGAGTGAGTTTACGGACTGGAATCTAATCGAGGTGTTTGGGGTGGTTTATATACAGAATAACAAATACCCGGGAGTGAATTACTGACTGGAATCTAATCGAGGGGTTTGAGGGATTTATATATAGAATAACAGATACCCGAGAGTGAGTTACAGACTGGAATCTAATCGAGGGCTTTGCGAATTTATGTATAGAATAACAGATACCCGGGAGTGAGTTACAGACTGGAAACAAATCGATGGGTTCGGGGTGTTTATATATAAATCATATGAATATAATATATATAGATTAACAGAAGCCCGGGAATGAGTAACAGACTGAATTCTAGTCGAGCGGTTTGGGACATTTATATACAGAATAACAGTTAGACGGAAATGAGTTACACACTGGAATCAAATCGAGGGGTTTGGGGTGGTCTTTATATAGAATAACAGATTCCCGGGAGTGAGTTACATGCTGGAATCTTATCGAGGAGTTCGGGGTGGTTTATATATAGAATAACAGATACCCGAGATTGAGTTAGAGACTGGAATCTAACGGAGGGGTTTGGGGTGGTTTATATATTGAATAACAGACACCAGGCAGTGAGTTTCAGACAGGAATATAACGGAGGGGTTTGGGGTGGTTTATATATAGAATAACAGACACCCGGCAGTGAGTTTCAGACAGGAATATAACGGAGGGGTTTGGGTTTGTTTATATATAGAATAACAGACACCCGGCAGTGAGTTACAGGCAGGAATCTAACGGAGGGGTTTGGGGTGGTTTATATATAGAATAACAGACACCCGGCAGTGAGTTACAGGCAGGAATCTAACGGAGGGGTTTGGGGTGGTTTATATATAGATTAACAGATGCCCGGGAGTGAGTTACAGGCTGAAATTTAATCGAGGGGTTGGGGGTGGTTTATATATAAATCATGTCGATATAATATATATCGAATAAAAGATATCCGGGAGTGAGTTAAAGAATGGAATCTCATCGAGGGGAATGAGGGGTTTATATATAGAATAATAGATAACGGGAGAGAGTTACAGACTGGAATCTAATTGAAGGGTGCAGTGGCTTTATATACAGAATAATAGATACCCGGGAGTGAGTTACAGACTGGAATCTAATCGAGGGTTTCAGGGGGTTTATATATAGAATAATCGATACCCGGGAGTGAGTTACAGACAGGAATCTAATCGAGTGCTTCCGGGGGTTTATATACAGAGTAATAGATACCCGGGATTGAGTTACAGTCTGGAATTTAATTAAGGGTTGCAGGGGGTTTATATATAGAATAATCGATACCCGGGAGTGAGTTACAGACAGGAATCTAATCGAGTGCTTCCGGGGGTTTATATGTAGAATCATAGATACCCGGGATTGAGTTACAGGCTGGAATTTAATTAAGGGGTGCAGGGGGTTTATATATAGAATAATCGATACCCGGGATTGAGTTACAGACTGGAATCTAATCGAAGGGATCAGGGGGTTTATATATAGAATCATAGATACCCGGGATTGAGTTACAGACTGCAATCTAATCGAGGGGTTCGGGGAGTTTATATATAGAATAATCGATACCCGGGATTGAGTTACAGACTGGAATCTAATCGAGGGGTTCAGGGGGTTTATATATAGAATAATAAATACCTGGGATTGAGTTACAGACTGCAATCTAATCGAGGGGTTCAGTGGGTTTATATAGAGAATAATAGATACCCGGGAGTGAGTTACAGACTGAAATCTAATTGAGGGGTGCAGGGGGTTTATATAGAGAATGATAGATACCCGGGATTGAGTTACAGACTGGAATCACGAACAGTTGAAAATATCATTTTTCTTGTGATGTGCTGAAGTGCAGGTTACAGAGGCTGATTCATGGAATGGGTAGTGTGAGTTTTTAACCAGCTTTATCCCAAATATCAAATTTAATTTCTCATTGGAACTGTTTGATGTTTTCTTAGTCTTGACACAAATGGATAGGGACTCTTTGGACCCTCACTGTTTGCAGCTTTTCACCATTTATAATGTAACCTGTTCCATCCTTTTTAAAGTGGGCAGCCACACATTTGCCTATAATGAAATCCATCTTTCACTATTTCACTCATTCACTTAAGGTGTACATATCTCTTTGGAATTTGAAGTGCAGGTTACAGATTGGATTGGAACTTTATGCTTTAAGAATCATTAACCAAGTTTCACAGAGTTAAACATCAAAACTGACATTCTGAAACAGGAGAGGGCCCCACAACTTCAATTCTGTGATTCTCTAGCACCTCATGATCTGTATCTTACAATATGTCTGCCCCCTTCATGTCTCTGAAGACTTGGGAAAGTGTTTCAGACATTGGGGAACCATTTCTGTCAATCGGGATATTTCCTTTGAAGCATTTCATTGTCTTGGGACATTTACAGTAAACGGCTCCTTCAAAGGACATCATTAAAATTCACTCTTTAATCATCCAAATCCTTTTGCCCATTCAGACTCCCTGGCCCTACATCCTTATTGTTTCAAAGCTAACTTACATTTCACAATGTAGGAATGTGTGAATGCAAACACTTTCTTCACACCTTTCCACAATACTAAGGCTCACACTATTCAGGGTGAAATTTTCAAGACAACATTCATCAACTGACAGATTTCCAGCTCCAGCTAATTGTAGATTTTTATTTTTAATTTTGGGATAACAGGACTGAAATTGTACAGCATCCCAGTGTGAGATTTAAACTCCTGTTTATTTCAATCTTTAGCTCAGGAATTCACATTAAAACATGCAGTGAATTGAAACCTTCCTCATACAGTTGCCTGTTTGTTCCAGTGTTGGTATATTCCCCCTTTCTCTTGCGTTTTCACTTGTCTGAAGAAACTGAATTGTTGACATTGGATAATCATCCCTTTCCCATGAAAATGTAAACTCCTGGGAAACTGCAACAGACACAATCTTATGCAGTGATCAAATTCCTGCACCTTTATTCATCAATCCCATTTCCTATCTCTGTAGAAACTCCCTTCCACTGACAGATTCTGAGATCCATACTCAATCTCAAAAACCACCACAGAAAAGTGACTGCTTATTTTAAACAGTAAATCTGAACTATTTGAAGTTCTGACTCAGTCACAGAATCGCAGAAATTTTGACTCTGTGGGATGAAAATTATCAGAATAATTTTGCAACATACAGGTAACCTGTAGTGACAGGAGGATACTTGTCTGTTCAAAAGGGATTCGATAAGATGCCTCACAAAGTTTGTTACTCAGGACAAGAGCTCATACATTCCCTAATCTCCCCACCCAGTTCCTCTCAGGATTTGACAATTTGATCAAGTCACCCCTGATGCTACTAAATTTCAGGGAATACAACCCGACTTTGTGCAATCTCACTTTGCAATTTAACCCTTGGAATCCAGGTCTCATTCTGGCAAAGCTGTGATGCACTAGAACTGTCTCAACTGTCCCTGGAGTGTCGGATTAACCCGGGTCAAACGCATACACCCAGGTCAGGTTCAAGACTCACCTGTCTCACTCGCTGAGACGCTCTTGTATCAATGGCCTTATTGTAGTCGGATGCCGTGTTGGGAGCAGGACAGGTAGACGGGATTAGGATGACTGCTCATGTGGAGGGTAAACACGAGGAATCTGTCAGAGAATCAGAACAGACCAGGGAGAATCAAACAAGGAAACTGATGTTCAATTTATTAGGCCTGATTTGTGGATTGTTTTTGTTTTGGGTGAGAATGTTGCCAACAAACACTCCCAGAGATGATGCAGCAGGGGATAGATACAGAGTAAAGCTCCCTCGATACTGTCCCCATCAAACACTCCCAGGACAGGTACAGCACTGGGTTAGATACAGAGTAATGCATCCTCTACACTGTCCCCATCAAACAATCCCAGGACAGGAACTGGACAGGATAAGATACAGAGTAAAGCTCCCTCTACACTGTCCCCATCAAGCACTCCCAGGGCAGGTACAGGACAGGGTTATATACGGAGTAAAGCTCCCACTAAACTGTCCCCATCAAACACTCCCAGGACAGGTACAGCACGGTGTTAGATACAGAGTAAATCTCCCTCTACACTGTAACCATCAAACACTCCCAGTGCAGGTACAGTACGGGGTTAGATACAGACTAAAGCTTATTCTACACGGTCCTCACCAAACACTCCCAGGACAGGTACAGCACGGGGTTAGATACAGAGTAAAGCTCCCTCTAAACTGTCCCCATCAAACACTCTCAGGGCAGGTAAAGCACTGGGTTAGATACAGAGTAAAGCTCCCTCTTCACCGTCCCCATCAAACACTCCCAGGACATGTACAGCACGGCGTTAGATACAGAGTAAATCTCCCACTACACAGTCCCCATCAAATACTCCCAGGGCAAGTACAGCACGGGGTTAGATACAGAGTAAAGCTCCCTCTATACTGTCCACATCAAACACTCCCAGGACAGGTAAAGCACGGGGTTAGATACAGAGTAAAGCTTCCTCTACACTGTCCCCAACAAACACTCCCCGGACAGGAACAGGACTGGGTTAGATACAGAGTAAAGCTCCCTCGATACTGTCCCCATCAAACACTCCCAGGACAGGAACTGGACAGGATTAGATACAGAGTAAAGCTACCTCTACACTTTCCCCATCAAACCCTCCCAGGGCAGCTAAAGCAACGGGTTAAATACAGAGTAATGCTCCCTCTACACTGTCTCCATCAAACGCTCCCAGGGCAGGTACAGCACGGGGCTGGATGCAGAGTAAAGCATCCTCAATACTGTCCCCATCAAACACTCCCTGGACAGGTACAGGACGGGCTTTGATACAGAGTAAAGCTCCCTCTACACTCTGCCCATCACACACTCCCAGGGCAGGTACAGCAAGGGGTTAGATACAGAATAAAGCTCCCTCTGCATTGTCCCCATCAAACACTCCCAGGCCACATACAGCATGGGATTAGATGCAGAGTAAATCTCCCTCTATACTGTCCACATCAAACACTCCCAGGACAGGTACAGCACAATTTAGATACAGAGTAAAGCTTCCTCTACACTGTCCCCATCAAACACTCCCAAGACAGGTAAAGCTCGGGGTTAGATACAAAGTAAAGCTCCCTCTACACAGTCCCCCTCAAACACACCTAGGACAGGAACAGGACAGGGTTAGATACAGAGTAAAGCTCGCTCTATTCTCTCCCAATAAAACACTTTCAGGACTGGTACTGGACAGGATTAGATACAGAGTAATGCTCCCTCTGCACTGTCCCCATCAAACACTCCCTGGACAGGAACAGAACAGGGTTAGATACAGAGTAAAGCACCCTCTATACCTTCCCCATCAAACACTCCCAGGACAGGAACAGGACAGGGTTAGATACTGAGTATAGCTACCTCTACACTTGCCCCATCAAACACTCCCAGGGCAGTTAAAGCACTGGGTTAGATACAGAGAAAAGCTCCCTCTGCACTGTCCCCATCAAACACTCCCTGGACAGGAACTGGACAGGGTTAGATACAGAGTAAACCTGCATCTATACTCCCCCCATCAAACACTCCCAGGACTGGTACAGCACGGGGTTAAATACAGAGTAAAGCTCCCCCTACACTGTGGCCATCATACACTCCCAGTGCTGGTACAGCACGGCGTTAGATAAGGAGTAAACCTCCCTCTACACTGTCCCCATCAAACACTCCCAGGACTGGGACAGCACGGGCTTAGATACAGAGTAAACCTCCCCCTACACTGTGGCCATCATACACTCCCAGGTCAGGTACAGCACGGGGTTAGATACAGAGTATATCTCCCTCTAACCTGTCCCCATCAAAAACTCCCAGGACTGGTACAGCACAGGGTTAGATACAGAGTAAAGCTCCCTCTACACTGTCCCCATCAAGCACTCACAGGGCAGGTACAGGACAGCGTTAGATGCAGAGTAAATCACCCTCTACACCGTCCCCATTAAACACTCCCAGGGTAGGTGCAGCACGGGGTTAGATACAGAGTTAAGCTTCCTCTACACTGTCCCCATCAAACACTCCCTGGACAGGTACAGCACGGGGTTATATACAGAGTAAAGCTCCCTCTACACATTCCCCATCAAACACTCCCTATACAGGTACAGCACGGGGTTAGATACAGAGTAAAGCTCCCTCTGCTCTGTCCCCATCAAACACTCCCAGGACAGGATCAGGACTTGGTTAGATACAGAGTAAATCTACCTCTACACTTTCCCCATCAAACACTGCCAGGGCAGGTAAAGCACTGGGCTAGATATAGATTAAAGCTCCCTCTACACTGTGGCCATCAGACACTCCCAGGACTGGTATTAACATTCAATGGACAGGAGCTGCAAGGGGTCCTGTCCTGTTATTAACCCTCAGTGGACAGGATCAGCAAAGGGGTCCTGTCTGGAAAGAGAGAGGGAGAGAGAAAGCTGGAGTGACAGAGACAGGGAAATGCCACCCCCTCCCCCAGAAACGTCGTGTGTTCCCTGTTGCAGTTCAGGAAAAGCTGCAGGCCGTTTCTGCACAGGGGGATCCCACAGGCAGCAATGTAATGCTATCCAGATGGGAACAGGGAGACACATTTCCTTCCCCAGCCTCATGCCTGCTGTAACCCTCCCTCTTCCCCCTCTCACCCCCTCACCGGGCACCATGTGTGCTCTGAGTCCGGACACATCCCCAGAAAGGCCTAAACTCCTTCTCTTCAAACCGTGAACAAGCTGCTGCTTCCTGGGGGAGACTTTTTGAAATCTCCGTCCCAGCATCGATTTTTACAAACCAGGCGTCCCCGGGAGGGTGTGACTGAGGCTTTTCTGCAGAGACTGGGAGCTGGGCACTGACTCCAAACTGGAGACCCTCCCCTAACCACCCCCAGACCCTTTGTATCTTCCTCACCCCCAACCACCTGCCTCTGTTTCACTGTCTTTTCCTGTTTCCCTCAATCTCCCCCCTCTCTCTCTGTTGTAACGTAGGGACACATCGTAGAGAGACTGAATTCAAATGACTGTTCCACCTCCCAATTCATCGCCCTGCCTAAAACACCAGCATTATTCAGGAATTAGCACAAACTTTTACACACTCTCACAGTTAGGACATGGTAAAGGGATCCTGAGGGACAGGAAATCAGTCCAATCAGCACATTTTTAATAAATTAACTGGTTGTGGCACAGTATGAAACACTGCAGGGAATTTGTGCACAGCAAGATCCCAGAGGTTGCAGCCAGCTCTGTTCAGCACTTTTTAAATGGGGAAATATTTACACAGAGAGAGAGAGGCAGCAAGTTGGAGAGGGACTAAGACAGTGAAGTCCCCAGACCCCTTCAGAACCTCAGAAAGACTGAGCGCTTTGCAGTGAATGAATGAATGTTTAAAATGCTCTCATTGTTAGTGAGTCACTTGCTTCACTGTCCCTGGATTCATTTTCGCAATTCAGCCATTTCTAAAAGATGTGACTGGGAGCTGGGCAGAGTCTGCACATTGGAGACCCCCAGATCCTGTGTCTATTCACACCCCCTCCTCTTGTTTTGCTACCTCAGCCCCTCTGTTTCAACCCTCTTTCCAGTCATTATGGCAAACTTGTGGTATTCTAAACTATTATCTTAAATTGTTAATAAATACTGAGAAACAGACACAGACACGGGCTTTGCAGCAGCAGAAAGAATGTGAATCATTCCATCCCGTGGGTTTTTACTTCCAGATTCAGTTTTAGAAAATTCAGAATTCAAATTCACAACAGCAAAGTGTGGGACTGAACGCCCGGATCCTTCAATATTCCAGGGAATACACGTGGAATTTATGTCTCCATACCTGTGTCTCTGTCACGTTTAAAATACTAATGTTACATGAGTCAACTCTGTCCTAAATGTCCCATTGCTGTGGGGACATCAAATGGCCACTGTGAACAAACCTAAAATGGCTGCCTGGTGTTTGTAGTCTAGATTCTCAGAGGAAGAGAGGCGGGCAGAGAGGGATAGAGAGCTGGGTAAGCGAGTGAGATAGAGAGAGGAGATCAAGCGATAAAAAAGGGATGAGTTGAGAGAGGGAGATGAAGAGAGGGGAGCAAGTGTAGGGTAAAGATATGGGGTGAGAGAGAGAAACAGAGAAATATATAGGGTGGCAGAGAGATGGGGTGGGAGAGGGAGAGAAGGAACGAGACAGGATGAGAGAATGAGAAAGTGTAGGGGGAAACTGAAAATATTCAAAAATGTGTTAACATTATTGAGTGTAAAGGACAATATCCTGTGAGACATCCCTTCTCCATCTTAAAATTAGAGGGAGAGCCTTTAACCAACTTGAAAATGGGGGCAGACCCCTTCCTCAATTTGTGATGTGGAAGTGCTGGAATCTAATCGAGGGGTTTGGGGGGGTTTATATATAGAATATCATACCCGGGAGTGAGTTACAGACTGGAATCTAATCGAGGGGTTCGGGGTGGTTTATATATTGAATAACAGATACCCGGGAGTGAGTTACAGACTGGAATCTAATCGAGGGGTTCGGGGGGGTTTATATATTGAATAACAGATACCCGGGAGTGAGTTACTGATTGGAATCTAATCGAGGGGGTCGGGGTGGTTTATATATAGAATATCATACCCAAGAGTGAGTTACAGGCTGGAATCTAATCGAGGGGTTCGGGGTGGATTATATATAGAATAACAGATACCCGGGAGTGAGTCACAGGCTGGAATCTAATCGAGGGGTTCGGGGTGGTTGATATACAGAATAACACATACCCGGGAGTGAGTTACATACTGGAATCTAATCGAGGGGTTCGGGGTGGATTATATATAGAATAACAGATACCCGGGAGTGAGTTACAGACTGGAATCTAATCGAGGGGTTCAGGGGGTTTATATATAGAATAACAGATATCCGGGACTGAGTTACAGACTGGAATCTAATCGAGGAGGCCATTCAGCCCATCAAACTACTTTCGACACTCTGCAAGAAAAGTTTCACTGGTCTCACTCGTCCGCCCTTTCACCGAAACCCTGAAAATATTTTCCCTTCAGCTTCACACCCAAAATTTGCTGAGAAGAGAAATTCGGGATGGTGGGGAGAGGGGAAGGCTGATGGAGTGAGAGTGAGAGTAAATGAGAGAGAGAGGCAGAGAGACGGTGAGAGAGACAGATTGAGATAGAGAAAGAGAGACAAAACTCACCGAGAGAGAGAGAGGGACAGGACGAGATAGAGAGAGGGGCAGGGTGTTGTAGTGAGAGAGAGACAGTGAATGGCGAGGCAAGAAAGAGAGCGATGGAGAAAGAGACAGGCTTATCTTAAACAGTTAATAAATACTGAGAAACAGACACAGACATGGGCTTTGTAGAAGCAGAATGAATGTGAATCATTCCATCCCGGGGGTTTTTACTTCCAGATTCAGTAATAGAAAATTCAGAATTCAAATTCACAACAGCAAAGTGTGGGGCTGAACGCCCGGATCCTTCAATATTCCTGGGAATACACAGGGAATTCATGTCTCCATACCTGTGTCTCTGTGACGTTTAAAATACTAATGTTACATGAGTCAACTCTGTCCTAAATGTCCCATTCCTGTGGGGACATAAAATGGCCACTGTGAACAAACCTAAAATGGCTGCCTGGTGTTTGTAGACTAGATTCTCAGAGGAAGAGAGGTAGGGAGAGAGGGAAAGAGAGCTGGGTAAGCGAGTGAGATAGAGAGAGGAGATCAAGCGATAAATAAGGGATGAGTTGAGAGAGAGAGATGAAGAGAGGGGAGCGAGTGTAGGGTAAAGATATGGGGTGAGAGAGAGAAACAGAGAAATATATAGGGTGGCAGAGAGATGGGGTGGGAGAGGGAGAGAAGGAACGAGACAGGATGAGAGAAAGTGTAGGGGGAAACTGAAAATGTTCAAAAATTTGTGAACATTATTGAGTGTAAAGGACAATATCCTGTGAGACATCCCTTCTCCATCTTAAAATTAGAGGGAGAGCCTTTAACCAACTTTAAAATGGGGGAGACCCCTTCCTCTACTTGTGGTGTGGAAGTGCTGGAATCTAATCGAGGGGTTGGGGGTGGTTTCTATATAGAATAACATACCCGGGAGTGAGTTACAGACTTGATCTAATCGAGGGATTCGGGATGGTTTATATATAGAATAACATATACCCGGGAGTGAGTTACAGGCTGGAATCTAATCGAGGGGTTCGGGGTGGTTCATATACAGAATAACAAATAACAGGAGTGAGTTACAGACTGGAATCTAATCGAGGGGTTCCGGGTGGATTATATATAGAATAACAGATAACCGGGAGTGAGTTACAGACTGGAATCTAACCGAGGGGTTCAGGGTGGCTTATATATAGAATAACAGATACCTGGCAGTGAGTTACAGACTGGAATCTAATCGAGGGGTTCGGGGTGGTTTATATGTAGAATAACAGATACCCGGGAGTGAGTTACAGGCTGGAATCTTATTGAGGGGTTCGGGGTGGATAATATATAGAATAACAGATACCTCCGATTGAGTAACAGACTGGAATCTAATCGAGGAGGCCATTCAGCCCATCAAACTACTTTCGACACTCTGCAAGGAAAGTTTCCCTGGTCTCTCTCGTCCGCCCTTTCCCCGAAACCCTGAAAATATTTTCCCTTCAGCTTCACGCCCAAAATTTGCTGAAAAGGGAAATTGGGGATGGTGGGGAGAGGGGGAGGCTGATGGAGTGAGAGAGAGAGTATGTGAGAGAGAGAGGCAGAGAGATGGTGAGAGAAAGGCAGATTGAGATAGAGAAAGAGAGACAAAACTCGCCAAGAGAGAGAGAGAGAGAGACAGGGCGAGAGAGAGAGAGGGGCAGGGTGTTGTAGTGAGAGAGAGACAGTGAAAGGCGAGGCGAGAAAGAGAGCCATGGAGAAAGAGACAGGCGTGGGAGACAACGAATGTGACAGAGAGTCAGTGGCAGAGCGAGGGAGAGAGAGCGACAGAGAGAGGTGGTGATAGGGATAGAGACGGGGCGATAGAGAGAGGGTCAGAGAATGACAGAGATAGAATGAGAGACAGAGAGAGAGGGTGAAGGGCAGAGAGATGGGGTGAGAGAGAGAGGGAAATAGTTACAGTGAGATGGGATGAGAAAGAAAGAGAGAGAGCGCGAGAGAGAGAGAGAGATGGAATTAGTGAGAGTGAGATGGGGTGAGAGAGAGAGGGTGAAGGGCAGAGAGATGGGGTGAGAGAGAGAGGGAAATAGTTACAGTGAGATGGGGTGAGAAAGAAAGAGAGAGAGCGCGAGAGAGAGAGAGAGAGAGAGAGAGAGGGAAATAGTGAGAGTGAGATGGGGTGAGAAAGAAAGAGAGATAGGATGAGAGAGAGAGAGTGAGGGAAATAGTGAGTGAGATGGGGTGAGAAAGAAAGAGAGAGAGCGCGAGAGAGAGAGAGAGCAGGAAATAGTGAGAGTGAGATGGGGTGAGAAAGAAAGAGAGAGAGGGCGAGAGAGAGAGGGTCAGAGAATGACAGAGAGATAAAATGAAAGACAGAGAGGGTGAAGGGGAGAGAGATGGGGCGAGAGAGAGGGAGATAGCGACAATGAGATGGGCTGAGGGAGAAAGAGAGAGAGGGCAAGAGAGAGAGATAGAGAGAGGCGATTGAATGAAAGAAAAATGGGTGGGGTGAAGGAGAGGCAGAGAGAGGGAAGTGAGTGTCCGAAATAGCGATGGGATGAGAGAGAGTATCAGAGAGACGAGTCGAGGGAAGGAAAAAGCGGTAGGGAGAGAGAGACCTGACGAAATGGGGCGAGAACCATTCTCAATATTTAAAATGGAGGCAGATAACTTCTCCACCGTTAAAACGGAGGGAGTTCCCTTTTCCGTCTTTAAAATGGACGGAGATATCTGTGTCTCTGTCACGTTGAAAGTACTAATTTTCCATTCGTGAGGAGCCAAATCTGTCCTAAATGTCCCATTCCTGTGGGGACATAAAATGGCCACTGGGAACAAACCTGAAATGGCTGCCTGGTGTTTGTAGACTAGATTCTCAGAGGAAGAGAGACAGGGAGAGAAGACACAGATCGAGTGAATGAGAAATAGAGACTCTCAGACCAAGTGGGTGACTGAGAGCCAGACAGTGAATAAAGGATATTGGTCATAGCACATGGAAAGAGCAAGAGGCCATTTAACCCTCCAACCCTGTTCTGACATTCAATGCGATCCTGGCTGATCTGTGATTGAACCACTTGGTCTCATATCTCTGCAGCGTGTTAGCTAACAGAAATCTATCAGCCTCAGTTTTAAACATGGACTAGTGGCTCAGCATCAATTTCCGTTCATGTGAGAGAGATCCAAACTAATACCACACTTGGCGTTTTAAAGTGTTTCTTAGTTTCTCTCCTGAAATTCTAAAATTCTAAACATAGTTGAAAAACCATGACCCCAAGGCCCAGACTCCCCAAACCAGCGGGAATAGTTAGTCTTTTTCAAACCTCCACTTGCATTATTATCCTGAAATATTGCATCAAATCACCCCCTCACCTAAATTCCAGTGTAAAGCTTCATCCACACTGTTCACCAAACACACACAAACCAAATACAGTATGGGGTTCGATAGAGAGTAACATTCCCTCTGCTCTGTCCCATCCAACAGGCCCAGGGAAGGGGCAGCACAGGGTTAGATACCAAGTAAAGACAGGGCCTATTGAGTGATAAACAGAGTTTCTCCATCTTTAAAATGGAGGGAGATATCTGTGTCTCTGTCACGTTGAAAGGACTAATTTACCATTCGTGAGGAGTCAACTCTGTCATAAATGTCCCAGTGCTGTGGGAACATAAAATGGCCACTGTGAACAAACCTAAAATGGACGCCTGGTGTTTGGGGATTTTTCTTACAGAATCTGAGAGAGGGAGAGAGAGAGAGAGAGAGCAGATGCGGAATGAGGGAATGTTAAAGAGAGAGACACAGAGTGAGAGGGGATGAACAGGCAGACGATGAAAGAATGATATCGGTCATAACATTGGGACATTTCTGACTGAGTTGAATTATGGCAAACTAGTGGCATTCTATCCTATTATCTTAAATTGTTAATAAATACTGAGAAACAGACACAGACACGGGCTTTGCAGCAGCAGAAAGAATGTGAATCATTCCATCCCGGGGGTTTTTACTTCCAGATTCAGTTTTAGAAAATTCAGAATTCAATTTCACAGCAGCAAAGTGTGGGACTGAACGCCCGGATCCTCCACTATTCCAGGGAATACACGTGGAATTTATGTCTCCACACCTGTGTCTCTGTCACGTTTAAAATATTAATGTTACATGAGTCAACTCTGTCCTAAGTGTCCCATTGCTATGGGGACATAAAATGGCCACTGTGAACAAACCTAAAATGGCTGCCTGGTGTTTGTAGTCTAGATTCTCAGAGGAAGAGAGACAGGGAGAGAGGGAAAGAGAGCTGGGTAAGCGAGTGAGATAGAGAGAGGAGATCAAGCGATAAAAAAGGGATGAGGTGAGAGAGAGAGATGAAGAGAGGGGAGCGAGTGTAGGGTAAAGATATGGGGTGAGAGAGAGAAACAGAGAAATATATAGGGTGGCAGAGAAATGGGGTGGGAGAGGGAGAGAAGGAACGAGAAAGGGTAAGAGAAAGAGAAAGTGTAGGGGGAAACTGAAAATGTTCAAAAATTTGTTAACATTATTGTGTAAAGAACAATATCCTGTGAGACATCCCTTCTCCATCTTTGAATTAGAGGGAGAGCCTTTAACCAACTTTAAAATGGGGGGGACCCCTTCCTCAATTTGTGATGTGGAAGTGCTGGAATCTAATAGAGGGGTTCGGAGTGGTTTATATATAGAAAAACATACCCGGGAGTGAGTTGCAGACTGGAATCTAATCGAGGGGTTCGGGTTGGTTTATATATAGAATAACAGATACTCGGGAGTGAGTTACAGACTGGAATTTAATCGAGGGGTTCGGGGTGGTTTATATACAGAATAACAAATACCAGGGAGTGACTTACAGACTGGAATCTAATCGAGGGGTTCGAGTTGGTTTATATATAGAATAACAGATGCCCGGGAGTGAGTTACAGACTGGAATCTAATCGAGGGGTTTGGGCTGGTTTATATATAGAATAACAGATGCCCGGGAGTGAGTTACAGGCTGAATCTAATCGAGGGGTTCGGGGTGGATTATATATAGAATAACAGATACCCGGGAGTGAGTTACAGGCTGGAATCTAATCGAGGGGTACAGGGGGTTTAGAATAACAGATATCCGGGAGTGAGTTACAGACTGGAATCAAATCGAGGGGTTCAGGGGGTTTATATATAGAATTACAGATATCCGGAAGTGAGTTACCGACTGGAATCTAATCGAAGAGGCCATTCAGCCCATCAAACTACTTTCGACACTCTGCAAGGAAAGTTTAACTGGTCTCACTCATCCGCCCTTTCCCCGAAACCCTGAAAATATTTTCCCTTCAGCTTCACACCCAAAATTTGCTGAAAAGGGAAATTGGGGATGGTGGGGAGAGGGGGAGGCTGATGGAGTGAGAGAGAGAGAGAGGCAGAGAGATGGTGAGAGAGAGACAGATTGAGATAGAGAGAGAGAGACAAAACTCGCCAAGAGAGAGAGAGAGACAGGGCGAGCAAGAGAGAGGGGCAGGGTGTTGTAGTGAGAGAGAGACAGTGAAAGGCGAGACGAGAAAGAGAGCGATGGAGAAAGAGACAGGCTTATCTTAAACAGTTAATAAATACTGAGAAACAGACACAGACACGGGCTTTGTAGAAGCAGAATGAATGTGAATCATTCCATCCCGGGGGTTTTTACTTCCAGATTCAGTAATAGAAAATTCAGAATTCAAATTCACAGCTGCAAGGTGTGGGACTGAACGCCCAGATCCTTCAATATTCTAGGGAATACACAGCGAATTCATGTCTCCATACCTGTGTCTCTGTCACGTTTAAAATACTAATGTTACATGAGTCAACTCTGTCCTAAATGTCCCATTGCTGTGGGGACATAAAATGGCCACTGTGAACAAACCTAACATGTCTGCCTGGTGTTTGTAGACTAGATTCTCAGAGGAAGAGAGACAGGGAGAGAAGACACAGATCGAGTGAATGAGAAATAGAGACTCTCAGACCAAGTGGGTGACTGAGAGCCAGACAGTGAATAAAGGATATTGGTCATAGCACATGGAAAGAGCAAGAGGCCATTTAACCCTCCAACCCTGTTCCGACATTCAATGAGATCCTGGCTGATCTGTGATTGAAGCCCTTGGTCTCACATCTCTGCAGCGTGTTAGCTAACAGAAATCTATCAGCCTCAGTTTTAAACATGGACTAGTGGCTCAGCATCAATTTCCGTTCATATGAGAGAGATCCAAACTAATACCACACTTGGTGTTTTAAAATGTTTCTTAGTTTCCCTCCTGAAATTTTAAAATTCTAAACATAGTTGAAAAACCATGACCCCAAGGCCCAGACTCCCCAAACCGGCGGGAATAGTTAGTCTTTTTCCAACCTCTACTTGCATTATTATCCTGAAATATTTCATCAAATCATCCCCTCACCTATATTCCAGTGTAAAGCTTCATCTACACTGTTCAACAAACACACCCAAACCAAATACAGTATGGGGTTCGATAGAGAGTAACATTCCCTCTGCTCTGTCCCATCAAACAGGCCCAGGGAAGGGGCAGCAAAGGGTTAGATACCAAGTAAAGACAGGGCCTATTGAGTGATAAACAGAGTTTCTCCATCTTTAAAATGGAGGGAGATATCTGTGTCTCTGTCACGTTGAAAGGACTAATTTACCATTCGTGAGTAGTCAACTCTGTCATAAATGTCCCAGTGCTGTGGGCACATAAAATGGCCACTGTGAACAAACCTAAAATGGCTGCCTGGTGTTTGGGGATTTTTCTTACAGAATCTGAGAGGGGGAGAGAGAGAGAGAGAGAGAGAGAGCAGACGCGGAATGAGGGAATGTTAAAGAGAGAGACACAGAGTGAGAGGGGATGAACAGGCAGACGATGAAAGAATGATATCGGTCATAACATTGGGACATTTCTGACTGAGTTGAATTATGGCAAACTAGTGGCATTCTATCCTATTATCTTAAATTGTTAACAAATACTGAGAAGCAGACACGGACACGAGCTTTGCAGCAGCAGAAAGAATGTGAATCATTCCATCCCGGGGGTTTTTACTTCCAGATTCAGTTTTAGAAAATTCAGAATTCAAATTCACAACAGCAAAGTGTGGGACTGAACGCCCGGATCCTTCAATATTCCAGGGAATACTTGTGGAATTTATGTCTCCCAGGACGGGAACAGGACAGGGTTAGATACAGAGTAAATTTCCCTCTAATCTGTCCCCATCAAACACTCCCAGGGCAGGTAAAGCACAGGGTTAGATACAGAGTAATGCTTCCTCTACATTGTTCCTATCAAACACTCCCAGGACTTTTACAGCACTGGGCTAGATACAGAGTATAGCTTCCTCTACACTGTCCACATCAAACACTCCCAGGACAGGTACAGTGAAGACCCCCGACCCCTTCAGAACCTAAGAAAGACTGAGCGCTTTGCAGTGAATGAATGAATGTTTTAAATGCTCTCATTGTTAGTGAGTCACTTGCTTCACTGTCCCTGGATTCATTTTCGCAATTCGGCCATTTCTAAAATATGTGACTGGGAGCTGGGCAGAGTCTACACATTGGAGACCCCCAGATCCTGTGTCTATTCACACCCCCTCCTCTTGTTTTGCTACCTCAGCCCCTCTGTTTCAAACATCTTTCCAGACATTATGGCAAACTTGTGGCATTCTATCCTATTATGTTAAATTGTTAATAAATACTGAGAAACAGACACAGACACGGGCTTTGCAGCAGCAGAAAGAATGTGAATCATTCCATCCCGGGGGTTTTTACTTCCAGATTCAGTTTTAGAAAATTCAGAATTCAAATTCACAACAGCAAAGTGTGGGTCTGAACGCCCGGATCCTTCAATATTCCAGGGAATACTTGTGGAATTTATGTCTCCATACCTGTGTCTCTGTCACGTTTAAAATACTAATGTTACATGAGTCAACTCTGTCCTAAATGTCCCATTGCTGTGGGGACATAAAATGGCCACTGTGAACTAACCTAAAATGTCTGCCTGGTGTTTGTAGACTAGATTCTCAGAGGAAGAGAGACAGGGAGAGAGGGATAGAGAGCTGGGTAAGCGAGTGAGATAGAGAGAGGAGATCACGCGATAAAAAAGGGATGAGTTGAGTGAGAGAGATGAAGAGAGGGGAGCGAGTGTAGGGTAAAGATATGGGGTGAGAGAGAGAAACAGAGAAATATATAGGGTGGCAGAGAGATGGGCTGGGAGAGGGAGAGAAGGAACGAGAAAGGGTGAGAGAAAGAGAAAGTGTAGGGGGAAACTGAAAATGTTCAAAAATTTGTTAACATTATTGAGTGTAAAGAACAATATCCTGTGAGACATCCCTTCTCCTTCTTTAAAATAGAGGGAGAGCCTTTAACCAACTTTAAAATGGGGGGAGACCCGTTCCTCAATTTGTGATGTGGAAGTGCTGGAATCTAATCGAGGGGTTTGGGGTGGTTTATATATAGGATAACATACCGGGAGTGAGTTACAGACTGGAATCTAATCGAGGGGTTCGGGGTGGTTTAAATACAGAATAAAAAATACCCGGGAGTGAGTTACAGACTGGAATCTAATAGAGGGGTTCGGGGTGGATTATATATAGAATAACAGATGCCCGGGAGTGAGTTACAGGCTGCAATTTAATCGAGGGGATCGGGGTGGTTTATATATTAATCATGTAGATATAATATATATCGAATAAAAGATATCCGGGAGTGAGTTACATAACGGAATCTCAGCGAGCGGATTGAAGGGTTTATATATAAAATAATAGATACCCGGGATTGAGTTACAGACTGGAATCTAATCGAGGGGTTCAGGGGGTTTATATATAGAATCATAGATACCCGGGATTGAGTTACAGGCTGGAATCTGATCGAAGGGTTCAGGGGGTTTATATATAGAATAATAGACGCGCGGGATTGAGTTACAGACCGGAATCTAATCGAGGGGTTCAGGGGGTTTATATATAGAATAACAGATACCCGGGAGTGAGTTACAGACTGGAATCTAATCGAGGGTTTTGGGGGATTTATATATAGAATAACAGATACCCGAGAGTGATTTACAGACTGGAATCAAATCGAGGGGTTCGGGGGGTTTATATATAAATGATATGAATATAATATATATAGAATAACAGAAGCCCGGGAATGAGTAACAGACTGAAATCTAGTCGAGGGGTTTGGGACATTTATATACAGAATAACAGTTAGACGGGAATGAGTTACAGACTGGAATCAAATCGAGGGGTTTGGGGTGGTCTATATATAGAATAACAGATACCGGGGATTGAGTTACAGACTGGAATCTAATTGAGGGATTCAGGGGGTTTATATATAGAATCATAGATACCCGGGATTGAGTTACAGACTGGAATCTAATAGAGGGGATCAGGGGGTTTATATATAGAATAATAAATACACGGGTTTGAGTTACAGGCTGGAATCAAGAACAGTTTAAAATATCATTTTTCTTGTGATGTGCTGAAGTGCAGGTTACAGAGGCTGATTCATGGAATGGGTAGTGTGAGTTTTTAACCAGCTTTATCCCAAATATCAAATTTACTTTCTCATTGGAACTGTTTGATGTTTTCTTAGTCTTGACACAAATGGATAGGGACTCTTTGGACCCTCACTGTTTGCAGCTTTTCACCATTTATAATGTAACCTGTTCCATCCTTTTTAAAGTGGGCAGCCACACATTTGCCTGCAATGAAATCCATCTTTCACTATTTCACCCATTCACTTAAGGTGTACATATCTCTTTGGAATTTGAAGTGCAGGTTACAGATTGGATTGGAACTTTCTGCTTTCTGAATCATTAGCCAAGTTTCACAGAGTTAAACATCAAAACTGACATTCTCAAACAGGAGAGGGCCCCACAACTTCAATTCTGTGGTTCTCTGGTATCTCATGATCTGTATCATACAATATCTCTGCCCCCTTCATGTCTCTGCAGACTTGGGAAAGTGTTTCAGACATTGGGGAACCATTTCTGTCAACCAGGATATTTGCTTTGAAGCATTTCATTGTCTCGGGACATTTACAGTAAACGGCTTCTTCAAAGGACATCATTAACATTCACTCTTTAATCAACCAAATCCTGTTGTCCATTCAGACTACCTGGCCCTACATCCTATTGTTTCACAATTAACTTACATTTCACAATGTAGGAATGTGTGAATGCAAACACTTTCTTCACACGTTTCCACAATACTAAGGCTCACACTATTCAGGGTGAAATTTTCAAGACAACATTTATCAACTGACAGATTTCCAGCTCCAAATAGAAGCTTCAAGATACAGAAAGTGGCACAGAAACGAAACATCTGATTTATCTGAATCTGCATCCGTTATTGGACAGCGCGGCATTAGATTGGAATTAAAGTTGTTCTTAAATTGTCCCCATCAAGCACTCCCAGAACAGGTACAGCATGGGGTTTGATACAGAGTAAAGCTCCCTCAACAGTAGAGTTATGAGGTTAAGAAGCCTCATTCTCCTTTGAATTAGATTTCAAAATAAACACAGTGTTCAAATTAAATGTTCATCAGCTGGAGAAAAGGGTAAAGCTCCAAATATTTTTCAACGTGCCTGGGTATAAACAACATTGTCCTGTCATATCGTTTATCCATGGAATCTAATCGAGGGATTTTGGGGATTTATATACAGAATAACAGACCCGGGAGTGAGTTACAGACTGGAATCTAATCGGGGGGTTCGGGGTAGTTTATATATAAAATAACAGACACCTGGGAGTGAGTTACAGACTGGAATCTAATCGAGGGGTTCGGGGTAGTTTATATATATAATAACAGACACCTGGGAGTGAGTTACAGACTGGAATCTAATAGAGGTGTTTGGTGGGTTTATATATAGTGCCAATGTCACATTCCTGTGGCGTCAACTCTGTCAGAAATGTCCCAGTGCTTTGGGGACATAAAATGGCCTCTGTGAACAAACCTAAAAGGCTGACTGCTGTTCGTGTCATTTATTTAGATTCTGAGAGAGAGGAAGAGAGAGAGAGAGAGAGACCGAGCGAGTGAGAAGACAGAGACTCACATCGAGAGGGAGATCAACAGACAGAGATTGAAGGAAGGATATTTATCATAGTACATTGGAAGAGGAAGATTCCATTTCTCCCCGCACACTGTTTCCGACATTCAATGAGATCCTGGCTGATCTCTGATCTTCCTCCATATCTCTTTACACCTTTGCCTAACAAAAATCTATCAGCCTCAAATTGAAACATGAACAAGAGACTTTGCGTCAATTACCGTTTGCAGAAAATTGTTTCAAACTAAAGCTTTAGCTATACTGTTCATCAAACACTCCCAACCCAAATACAGCATGGGGTTCGATACAGAGTCAAATTACCTCTGCTCTAACCCAAGAAATTTTTAGTTGTAGGTTTTTATTTTTAATTTTTGGCAAACAGGACTCAAATTGTCCAAGTGTGAGATTTAAACTCCTGTTTAGTTCAATCTTTAGCTCAGGAATTCACATTAAAACATGCAGAGAATTGAAACCTTCCTCATACAGTTGCCTGTTTGTTCCAGTGTTGGTATATTCCCTCTTTCTCTTGCGTTTTCACTTGTCTGAAGAAATTGAATTGTTGACATTGGATAATCATCCTTTTCGCATGAAAATGTAAACTCCTGGGAAACTGCAACAGACACAATCTTATGCAGTGAACAAAATCCTGCACCTTTATTCATCAATCCCATTTCCTATCTCTGTAGAAACTCCCTTCCACTGACAGATTCTGAGATCCATTCTCAATCTCAAAAACCACCACAGAAAAGTGACTGCTTATTTTAAACAGTGAATCTGAACTATTTGAAGTTCTGACTCAGACACAGAATCGCAGAAATTTTGACTCTGTGGGATGAAAATTATCAGAATAACTTTGCAACATACAGATAACCTATAGTGACAGGTGGATACTTGTCTGTTCAAAAGGGATTCGATAAGATGCCTCACAAAGATTGTTACTCAGGACAAGAGCTCATACATTCCCCTAATCTCCCCCCTCCCTTCCTCTCAGGATTTGACAATTTGATCAAGTCACCCCTGATGCTACTAAATTTCAGGGAATACAACCCGAGTTTGTGCAATCTCACTTTGCACTTTAACCCTTGGAATCCAGGTCTCATTCTGGCAAAGCTGTGATGCACTCGAACTGTCTAAACTGTCCCTGGAGTGTCGGATTAACCCGGGTCACTCACATATACCCAGGTCAGGTTCAAGACTCACCTGTCTCACTCACTGAGACGCTCCTGTATCACTGGCCTTATTGTAGTCGGATGCCGCGTTGGGAGCAGGACAGGTAGACGGGATTAGGAAGACTGCTCATGTGGAGGGTAAAGACGAGGAATCTATCAGAGAATCAGAACAGACCAGGGAGAATCAAACAAGGAAACTGATGTTCAATTTATTAGGCCTGATTTGTGGATTGTTTTTGTTTTGGGCGAGAATGTTGCCAACAAACAGTCCCAGAAAGGAAGCAGCAGGGGCTAGATACAGAGTAAAGCTCCCTCGATAGTGTCCCCATCAAACACTCCCAGGACAGGTACAGCACGGGGCTAGATACAGATTAAATCTCCCTCGATAATGTCACCATCAAACACTCCCAGACAAGGTACAGCACGGGATTAGATAGAGAGTGATGCTCTCTCTACACTGTGCCCATCAAACACTCCCAGGGCTGGTACAGCACGGGTTAAGATACAGAATAAAGCTCGCTCTGCACAGTCCCCATCAAACACTCACAGGACAGGTACAGCACAGAGTTAGAAACAGATTAAAGCTCCGTCTATACTGTCCCCATCATACATTCCCAGGACAGGAACAGGACAGGTTTAGATCGAGAGTAAAGCTAACTCTATACTTTCCCCATCAAACACTCCCAGGACTTGTACAGCACATGGTTAGATACAGAGTAAATCTTCCTCTACACTGACCCCATCAAACACTCACAGGACACGTACAGCACGGGGTTAGATACAGAATAAATCTCCCTCTACACTGTCCCCATCAAACACTCCCAGGGCAGGTAAAGCACTGGGTTAGATACAGAGTTAAGCTCCCTCGATACTGTCCCCATCAAACACTCCCAGGACATGTACAGCAAGGGGTTAGATACAGAGTAAAGCTCCCTCTATACTGTCCCCATCAAACACTCCCTGGACAGGTACAGCACGGGGTTAGATACGGATAAAGCTCCCTCGATACTGTCCCCATCAAGCACTCCCAGGAAAGGTACAGCACGGGTTTAGATACAGAGTAAAGCTCCCTCTATACTGTCCCCATCAGAAACTCCCAGGACAGTACAGCACGGGGTTAGATACGGATAAAGCTCCCTCGGTACTGTTCCCATCAAGCACTCCCAAGACAGGTTAGCACGGGGTTAGATACAGAGTAAAGCTCCCTCTATACTGTACCCATCAAACACTACTAGGACAGGAACAGCACGGGGTTAGATACAGAGTAAAGCTCCCTCGATACTGTACCCATGAAACACTCCCAGGACTGGTACAGCACGGGGTTAGATATAGAGTAAAGCTCCCTCTATACTGACCCATCAAACACTCCCATGAAAGGTACAGCACAGAGTTAGACACAGAGTAAAGCTCCCTCTGCACTGTTCCAATCAAACACTCCCTGGACAGGAACAGGACAGGGTTATATACAGAGTAAACCTCCCTCTATACTCTCCCCATCAAACACTCACAGGACTGGTACAGCACGGGGTTAAATACAGAGTAAAGCTCACTCTACACTTTCCCCATCAAACATTCCCATGTCCGGTACAGCACAGGGTTAGATACAGTGTAAACCTCCCTCTATACTCTCCCCATCAAACACTTCCAGGGCAGGTACAGCACGGGGTTAGATGCAGAGTAAACTCCCTCTACACCTGTCTCCATCAAACACTCCCATGAATGGTACAGCTCAGGGTTAGATACAGAGTAAAGGTCCCCCTACACTGTGCCCAACATAAAATCCCATGGCAGGTACAGCATGAACAAGGTTACATACAGAGTAAATTTCCCTCTATGCTGTCCCCATCAAACACTACCAGGACAGGAACAGCACGGGGTTAGATTCAGAATAAAGCTCCCTCTGCACTGTCCGCATCAAACACTCCCAGGACAGGTAAAGCAATGGGTTAGATACAGAGTAAAGATCCCTCTACACTGTCCCCATCAAACACACCGAGGGCAGGTAAAGCAATGGGTTAGATACAGAGTAAAGCTCCCTCTACACTGTGCCAATCAAACACTCCCAGGGCAGGTACAGCACGGGCTTAGATAAAGAATAAAGGACCCTCTACACTGTCTCCATCAAACACTCCCAGGACAGGTACAGCACGGGGTTAGATACAGAGTAAAGCTCCCTCTAGGCTGTCCCCATCAAACACTCCCAGGACTGGTGCAGCACAGGGTTAGATACAGAGTAAAGCTCCCTCTACACTGTCCCCATCATGCACTCACAGGGCAGGTACAGGACAGGGTTAGATATAGAGTAAATCTCCATCTACACCGTCCCGATCAAACATTCCCAGGGGAGGTACAGCCCGGGTTTAGATACAGAGTAAAGCTCCCTCTACACCGTCCCCATCAAACACTCCCAGGACAGGTACAGCACAGGGTTAGATACAGAGTAAAGCTCCCTCGATACTGTCACAATCAAACCCTTTGTGCAATCTCACTTTGCAATTTAACCCTTGGAAACCAGGTCTCATTCTGGCAAAGCTGTGATGCACTCGAACTGTCTAAACTGTCCCTGGAGAGTCGGATTAACCTGGGTCACTCACATACACCCAGGTCAGGGTCAAGATTCACCTGTCTCACTCACTGAGACGCTCCTGTATCACTGGCCTTATTGTAGTCGGATGCCGCGTTGGGAGCAGGACAGGTAGACGGGATTAGGATGACTGCTCATGTGGAGGGTAAACACGAGGAATCTGTCAGAGAATCCCAACAGACCAGGGAGAATCAAACAAGTAAACTGATGTTCAATTTATTAGGCCTGATTTGTGGATTGTTTTTGTTTTGGGCGAGAATGTTGCCAACAAACACTCTCAGAGATGATGCAGCAGGGGCTAGATACAGAGTAAAGACCCCTCGATACTGTCACCATTAAACGCTCTCACGACAGGCACAGCACGGGATTAGACACAGAGTAAAACTCCCTCTATACCGTCCCCATCAAACACGCCCAGGACAGTTACAGCACAGGGTTAGATACAGAGTAAAGCTCCCTCTACACTGTCCCCATCAAACACTCCCAGGGCAGGTGCAGCACGGGGTTAGATACAGAGTAAAGCTCCCTCTACACTGTCCCCATCAAACACTCCCAGGGCAGGTGCAGCACGGGGTTAGATACAGAGTAAAGCTCCCTCTGCACTGTCCCCATCAAACACTCCCAGGGCAAGTACAGCACGGGGTTAGATACAGAGTAAAGCTCCCTCTGCACTGTCCCCACCGAACACTCCCTGGACAGGAACAGGACAGGGTTAGATACAGAGTAATGCTCCCTCTACACTGTCCCCATCTAACACTCCCAGGGCAGGTACATTACGGGGCTAGATACAGATTAAATCTTCCTCTACACTGACCCAAAAAAAAACTCCCAGGACAGGTAGAGCACTGGGTTAGATACAGAGTAAAGCTCCCTCTAGACTGTCCCCATCAAACACTCCCTGGACAGGTACAGCACGGGGTTAGATACAGAGTAAAGCTCCCTCTACACTGTCCCCAGCAAACACTCCCTGGAAGGAACAGGACAGGGTTAGATACAGAGTAAAGGTCCCTCTACACTGTCCCCATCAAACACTCCCTGGACAGGAACAGGACAGGGTTAGATACAGAGTAAAGCTCCCTCTACACTTTCCCCATCAAACACTCCCAGTGCAGGTAAAGCACTGCGTTAATTACAGAGTACAGATTCCTCTAAACTGTCCCCATCAAACACTCCCAGGACAGGAACAGGACAGGGTTAGATACAGAGTAAAGCTCCCTCTACACTGTGCCCATCAAACACTCCCAGGACAGGTACAGCACAGGGTTAGATACAGAGTAAAGCTCCCTCGATACTGTACCCTTCAAACAATCCCAGGACAGGTACAGCACGGGGTTAGATACAGAGTTAAGCTCCCTCTACACTGTCCCCCTCAAACACTCCTAGGGCAGGTACAGCACGGGGTTAGATACAGAGTAAAGCACCCTCGATACTGTACCCTTCAAACAATCCCAGGACAGGTATAGCACGGGGCTAGATACAGAGTTAAGCTCCCTCTACACTGTCACCATCAAACACTCCCAGGATATGGTACAGCACGGGGTTAGATACAGAATAAAGGTCCCACTGCACTGTCCCGATCAAACACTCAAAGGGAAAGTACAGCACGGGGTTAGATACAGAGTTAAGCTCCTGCTATACTGTCCCCATCAAACACTACCAGGACAGGTACATCACAGAGTTAGATACAGAGTAAAGCTCCCACTGCACTGTCCCATCAAACACTCCCAGGACAGGTACAGCACGGGGTTAGATACAGAGTAAAGCTCCCTCTACACTGTCCCCATAAAACACTCCCAGGACAGGGACAGGACAGGTTTAGATACAGAGTAAAGCTACCGCTACACTTTCCCCATCAAACACTCCCAGGGCAGGTAAAGCACTGCGTTAGATCCAGAGTAAAGTTCCCTCGACACTGTCTCCATCAAACACTCCCAGGACAGTTACAGCACGGGGTTAGATATAGAGTAAAGCTCCCTCTACAATGTCCCCATCAAACACTCCCAGGGCAGGTACAGCACGGGGCTAGATACAGATTAAATCTCCCTCGATACTGTCGCCATCAAACACTCCCAGGCCTGTTACAGCACGGGGTTAGATACAGTGTAAAGCTCCCTCTACACTGTCCCCATCAAACACTCCCAGGACAGGAACAAGACAGGGTTAGATACAGTGTAAAGCTCCCACTTCATTGTGTCCATCAAACACACCCAGGGCAGGAACAACAAGGGGTTAGAGACAGAATAAAGCTCGCTCTGCACTATCCCCATCAAACACTTCCAGGGCAATCACAGCACGGGGTTAGATACAGCGTAAAGCTCCCTCTATACTGTCCCCATCAAACACTCCCAGGACAGGTACAGCACAGAGTTAGATAAGGGGTAAAGCTCCATCTACACTGTCGCCATCAAACACTCCCAGGACAGGTACAGCACGGGGTTAGATACAGAGTAAAGCTCCCTCTACACTGTCCCCATCAAACACTCCCAGTACAGGAACAGGACAGGGTTAGATACAGAGTAAATCTCCCATTACACTGACCCATCAAACACTCCCAGGACAGGAACAGGACAGGGTTAGATATAGAGTAAAGCTCCCTCAATACTGTCCCCATCAAAAACTCCCAGGACAGGTACAGCACGGGGTTAAATACAGAGTAAAGCTCCCTCTACACCGTCCCCATCAAACACTCCCAGGACAGGTACAGCACAGGGTTAGATACAGAGTAAAGCTCCCTCGATACTGTCACAATCAAACACTTTGTGCAATCTCACTTTGCAATTTAACCCTTGGAAACCAGGTCTCATTCTGGCAAAGCTGTGATGCACTCGAACTGTCTAAACTGTCCCTGGAGTGTCGGATTAACCTGGGTCACTCACATACACCCAGGTCAGGGTCAAGATTCACCTGTCTCACTCACTGAGACGCTCCTGTATCACTGGCCTTATTGTAGTCGGATGCCGCGTTGGGAGCAGGACAGGTAGACGGGATTAGGATGACTGCTCATGTGGAGGGTAAACACGAGGAATCTGTCAGAGAATCCCAACAGACCAGGGAGAATCAAACAAGTAAACTGATGTTCAATTTATTAGGCCTGATTTGTGGATTGTTTTTGTTTTGGGCGAGAATGTTGCCAACAAACACTCTCAGAGATGATGCAGCAGGGGCTAGATACAGAGTAAAGACCCCTCGATACTGTCACCATTAAACGCTCTCACGACAGGCACAGCACGGGATTAGACACAGAGTAAAACTCCCTCTATAGTGTCCCGATCAAACACTCCCAGGACAGGTACAGCACAGGGTTAGATACAGAGTAAAGCTTCCTCTACACTTTCCCCATCAAACACTCCCAGGACAGGAATAGAAAAGGGTTAGATACAGAGTAAAGCTCCCTCTATACTGTCACCATCAAACACTCCCAGGACAGGTACAGCAAGGGGTTAGAGACACAGTAAAGCTCCCTCTACACTGTTCCCATCAAACACTCCCAGGACAGGAACAGGACGGGGTTAGATACAGAGTAAAGCTCCCTCTATACTGTCACCATCAAACACTCCCAGGACAGGTACAGCAAGGGGTTAGAGACACAGTAAAGCTCCCTCTACACTGTTCCCATCAAACACTCCCAGGACAGGAACAGGACGGGGTTAGATACAGAGCAAAGCTCCCTCTATAATGTCCCCATCAAACACTCCCAGGACAGGAACAGGACAGGGTTAGATACAGAGTAAAGCTACCGCTACATTTTCCCCGTCAAATTTTCCCAGGGCAGGTAAAGCACTGCTTAAGATATGGAGTAAAGCTCCGTCTATACCGTCCCCATCAAACACGCCCAGGACAGTTACAGCACAGGGTTAGATACAGAGTAAAGCTCCCTCTACACTGTCCCCATCAAACACTCCCAGGGCAGGTACAGCACGGGATTAGATACAGAGTATAACTCCCTCTACACTGTCCCCATCAAACACTCCCAGGGCAGGTGCAGCACGGGGTTAGAAACAGAATAAATCTCCCTCTGCCCTGTCCCCATCAAACACTCCCAGGGCAAGTACAGCACGGGGTTAGATACAGAGTAAAGCTCCCTCTGCACTGTCCCCACCGAACACTCCTTGGACAGGAACAGGACAGGGTTAGATACAGATTAAAACTCCCTCTACACTGTCCCCATCTAACACTCCCAGGGCAGGTATATTACGGGGCTAGATACAGAGTAAATCTTCCTCTACACTGACCCAAACAAACACTCCCAGGACAGGTAGAGCACTGGGTTAGATACAGATTAAAGCTCCCTCTAGACTGTCCCCATCAAACACTCCCTGGACAGGTACAGCACGGGGTTAGATACTGAGTAAAGCTCCCTCTACACTGTCCCCATCAAACACTCCCTGGACAGGAACAGGACAGGGTTAGATACAGAGTAAAGCTACCTCTACACTTTCCCCATCAAACACTCCCAGTGCAGGTAAAGCACTGCGTTAATTACAGAGTACAGATTCCTCTAAACTGTCCCCATCAAACACTCCCAGGACAGGAACAGGACAGGGTTAGATACAGAGTAAAGCTCCCTCTACACTGTGCCCATCAAACACTCCCAGGACAGGTACAGCACAGGGTTAGATACAGAGTAAAGCTCCCTCGATACTGTACCCTTCAAACAATCCCAGGACAGGTACAGCACGGGGTTAGATACAGAGTTAAGCTCCCTCTACACTGTCCCCCTCAAACACTCCTAGGGCAGTTACAGCACGGGGCTAGATACAGAATAAAGCTCCCTCGATACTGTCACCATCAAACACTCCCAGGATATGGTACAGCACGGGGTTAGATACAGAATAAAGGTCCCACTGCACTGTCCCGATCAAACACTCAAAGGGAAAGTACGGCACGGGGTTAGATAC
The DNA here is from genome assembly GCF_964194155.1 of Cetorhinus maximus. NCBI lineage: Eukaryota > Metazoa > Chordata > Chondrichthyes > Lamniformes > Cetorhinidae > Cetorhinus > Cetorhinus maximus. The sequence continues at coordinate 58,803 of NW_027597270.1, forward strand.
AGAGTAAAGCTCCTGCTATACTGTCCCCATCAAACACTACCAGGACAGGTACATCACAGAGTTAGATACAGAGTAAAGTTCCCACTGCACTGTCCCATCAAACACTCCCAGGACAGGTACAGCACGGGGTTAGATACAGAATACAGCTCCCTCTATACTGACCCATTAAACACTCCCAGGACAGGAACAGGACAGGTTTAGATACAGAGTAAAGCTCCCTCTACAATGTCCCCATCAAACACTCCCAGGGCAAGTACAGCACGGGGCTAGATACAGATTAAATCTCCCTCGATAATGTCACCATCAAACGCTCCCAGACAAGGTACAGCACGGGGTTAGATACAGAGTAAAGCTCCCTCTACACTGTCCCCATCAAACACTCCCAGTACAGGAACAGGACAGGGTTAGATACAGAGTAAAGCTCCATCAATACTGTCCCCATCAAACACTCCCAGGACAGGAACAGCACGGGTTGAGATACAGAGCAAAGCTACCTCTACACTTTTCCCATCAAACACTCCCAGGGCAGGTAAAGCAAAGGGTAAGATACAGAGTAAAGCTCCCTCTACAATGTCTCCATCAAACACTCCCAGTACCGCTACAGCACAGGGTTAGATACAGAGTGAAGCTCTCTCTACACTGTGCCCATCAAACACTCCCAGGGCAGATACAGCACGGGTTGAGATAAAGAATAATGCTCCCTCTTTACAGTCCCCATCAAACACTCCCAGGGCACGTACAGCACGGGGTTAGATACAGAGTAAATCTTCCGCTACACTGACCCCATCAAACACTCCCAGGACAGGTAAAGCACTGGGTTAGATACAGAGTAAATCTCCCACTACACTGACCCATCAAACACTCCCAGGACAGGAACAGGACAGGGTTAGATACAGAGTAAAGCTCCCCCTACACTGTGCCCATCAAACACTCCCAGGGCATGTAAAGCACTGGGTTAGATACAGAGTAAAGCTCCCTCGATACTGTCCCCATCAAACACTCCCAGGACAGGTACTGCACGGGGTTAGATACTGAGTAAAGCTCCCTCGATACCGTCCCCATCAAAAACTCCCAGGACAGGTACAGCACGGGGTTAAATACAGAGTAAAGCTCCCTCTACACTGTCCCCATCAAACACTCCCAGGGCAAGTACAGCACAGGGTTAGATACAGAGTAAATCTTCCTCTACACTGATCCCATCAAACACACCCAGGACAGGTAAAGCACTGGGTTAGATACAGAATAAAGCTCTCTCTACACTGTGCCCATCATACAGTCCCAGGACAGGTACAGCACGGGGTTAGATACAGAGTAAAGCTCCCTCTAAACTGTCCCCATCAAACACTCACAGGACACGTACAGCACGGGGTTAGATACAAAGTAAAGCTTCCTCTACACTGTCCCCATCAAACACTCCTAGGCCAGGAACAGGACAGGGTTAGATACAGAGTAAAGCTCCGTCTATCTTGTCCCCATCAAACACTCCCAGGACAGGTACAGCACGGGGTTAGATACAGAGTAAATCTCCCCATACACCGTATCCATCAAACACTACCAGGGCAGGGAAAGCACGGGATTAGATACAGAGTAAAGTTTCCTCTACACTGTGCCCATCAAACACTCCATGGGCAGGTACAGCACGTGGTTTGATACAGAATAAAGCTCCCTCTGCACTGTCCCCATCAAACACTCCCAGGGCAAGTACAGCACTTGTAGATACAGAGTAAAGCTCCCTCTATTCTGTACCCATCAAACACTCCCAGGACAGGTAAAGCACTGGGTTACACAGAGAGTAAAGCTCCCTCTACACTGCCTCCATCAAATACTCCCAGGACAGGTACAGGACAGGGTTAGATACAGAGTAAAGCACCCTCTACACTTTCCCCAAGAAACAGCGGTCCTGTCCTGTTATTAACATTCAATGGACAGCAGCAGCAAGGGGTCCTGTCTGGGAAGAGAGAGGGAGAGAGAAAGCTGGAGTGACAGAGACAGGGAAATTGCATCCCCTCCCCCAGAAACGTTGTGTGTTCCCTGTTGCTGTTCAGGAAAAGCTGCAGGCCGTTTCTGCACAGGGGGATCCCACAGGCAGCAATGTAATGCTATCCGGATGGGAACAGGGAGACACATTTCCTTCCCCAGCCTCATGCCTGCTGTAACCCTCCCTCTTCCCCCTCTCCCACCCCCCGGGCACCATGTGTGCTCTGAGTCCGGACACATCCCCAGAAAGGCCTAAACTCCTTCTCTTCAAACCGGGAACAAGCTGCTGCTTCCTGGGGGAGACTTTTTGAAATCTCCGTCCCAGCATCGATTTTTACAAACCAGGCGTCCCCGGGAGGGTGTGACTGAGGCTTTTCTGCAGAGACTGCGAGCTGGGCACTGACTCCACACTGGAGACCCTCCCCTAAACCCACCCGGACCCTGTGTCTCTTCCTCACCCCCAACCACCTGCCTCTGTTTCACTGTCTTTTCCTGTTTCCCTCAATCTCCCCCCTCTCTCTCTGTTGTAACGTAGGGACACATCCTAGAGAGACTGAATTCAAATGACTGTTCCACCTCCCAATTCATCGCCCTGCCTAAAACACCAGCATTATTCAGGAATTAGCACAAACTTTTACACACTCTCACAGTTAGGACTTGGTAAAGGGCTCCTGAGGGACAGGAAATCAGTCCAATCAGCACATTTTTAATCAATTAACTGGTTGTGGCACAGTATGAAACACTGCAGGGAATTTGGGCACAGCAAGATCCCACAGGGTGCAGCCAGCTCTGCTCAGCACTTTTAAAATGGGGCAATATTTACACAGAGAGAGAGAGGCAGCAAGTTGGAGAGGGACTGAGACAGTGAAGACCCCCAACCCCTTCAGAACCTCAGAAAGACTGAGCGCTTTGCAGTGAATGAATGAATGTTTAAAATGCTCTCATTGTTAGTGAGTCACTTGCTTCACTGTCCCTGGATTCATTTTCGCAATTCAGCCTTTTCTAAAAGATGTGACTGGGAGCTGGGCAGAGTCTACACATTGGAGACCCCCAGATCCTGTGTCTATTCACACCCCCTCCTCTTGTTTTGCCACCTCAGCCCCTCTGTTTCAACCTTCTTTCCAGACATTATGGCAAACTTGTGGCATTCTAAACTATTATCTTAAATTGTTAATAAATACTGAGAAACAGACACAGACACGGGCTTTGCAGCAGCAGAAAGAATGTGAATCATTCTATCCCAGGGGATTTTACTTCCAGATTCAGTTTTAGAAAATTCAGAATTCAAATTCACAACAGCAAAGTGTGGGACTGAACACCTGGATCCTTCAATATTCCAGGGAATACACGTGGAATTTATGTCTCCATACCTGTGTCTCTGTCACGTTTAAAATACTAATGTTACATGAGTGAGGGGACAACTCTGTCCTCAATGTCCCATTGCTGTGGGGACATAAAATGGCCACTGTGAACAAACCTAAAATGGCTGCCTGGTGTTTGTAGACTAGATTCTCAGAGGAAGAGAGGCAGGGAGAGAGGGAAAGAGAGCTGGGTAAGCGAGTGAGATAGAGAGAGGAGATCAAGCGATAAAAAAGGGTTGAGTTGAGAGAGAGTGATGAAGAGAGGGGATCGAGTGTAGGGTAAAGATATGGGGTGAGAGAGAGAAACAGAGAAATGTATAGAGTGGCAGAGAGATGGGGTGGGAGAGGGAGAGAAGCAACGAGACAGGATGAGAGAAAGAGAAAGTGTAGGGGGAAACTGAAAATGTTCAAAAATGTGTTAACATTATTGAGTGTAAAGAACAATATCCTGTGAGACATCCCTTCTCCTTCTTTAAATTAGAGGGAGAGCCTTTAAACAACTTTACAATGGGGGGAGACCCCTTCCTCAACTTGTGATGTGGAAGTGCTAGAATCTAATCGAGGGGTTGTGGGGTTTATATATAGAATAATAGATACCCGGGAGTGAGTTGCAGACTGGAATCTAATCGAGGGGTTTGTGGGGATTATATATAGTATAATCGATACCAAGGATTGAGTTACAGACTGGAATCTAATCGAGTGGTTTGGGGTGGTTTATATATACAATAACTGGCAACCAGGAGTGAGTTACAGACTGGAATCTAATCAAGGGGTTCGGCGTGGTTTATATATAGAATAACAGATACCCGGGAGTGAGTAACAGACTGGAATCTAATCGAGGAGTTCGGGGTGGTTTATATACAGAATAACAGATACCAGGGAGGGAGTTACAGACTGGAATCTAACGGAGGAGTTCGTGGTGGTTTATATATAGAATAACAGATACCCGGGAGTGAGTTACAGACTGGAATCTAACGGAGGGGTTCGTGGTGGTTTATATATAGAATAACAGATACCCGGGAGTGAGTTACAGACTGGAATCTAACGGAGGGGTTTGGGGTGGTTTATATATAGAATAACAGACACCCGGCAGTGAGTTACAGGCAGGAATCTAACGGAGGGGTTTGGGGTGGTTTATATATAGAATAACAGATACCCGGGAGTGAGTTACAGACTGGAATCTAACGGAGGGGTTTGGGGTGGTTTATATATAGAATAACAGACACCCGGCAGTGAGTTACAGGCAGGAATCTAACGGAGGGGTTTGGGGTGGTTTATATATAGAATAACAGATGCCCGGGAGTGAGTTACAGGCTGAAATTTAATCGAGGGGTTCGGGGTGGTTTATATATAAATCATGTAGATACAATATATATCGAATAAAAGATATCCGGGAGTGAGTTAAAGAACGGAATCTCATCGAGGGGAATGAGGGGTTTATATATAGAATAATAGATAACGGGGAGAGTTACAGACTGGAATCTAATTGAAGGGTTCAGGGGTTTTATATATAGAATAATAGATAATGGGGAGAGTTACAGACTGGAATCTAATTGAAGGGTTCAGGGGTTTTATATATAGAATAATCGATACCCGGGATTGAGTTACAGACTGCAATCTAATCGAGGGGTTCAGGGGGTTTATATATAGAATAATCGATACCCGGCATTGAGTTACAGACTGGAATCTAATAGAGGGGATCAGGGGGTTTATATAGAGAATAACAGATACAAAGGATTGAGTTACAGGCTGGAATCTAATCGAGGGGTTTGGGGGGTTTATATATAGAATAACAGATACCCGGGAGTGAGTTACAGACTGGAATCTAATCGAGGGGTTCAGAGGGTTTATATATAGAATCATAGATATCCGAGAGTATGTTACAGACTGGAATCTAATCGAGGGGTGCGGGGTGGTTTATATATTGAATAGCAGATACCCAGGAGTGAGTTACAGACTGGAATTCCATCAAGGGGTTTGGGGAGTTTATATATAGAATAACAGATTCCCCGGAGTGAGTTACAGACTGGAATCTAATCGAGGGGTTTGGGGGGTTTATATATAGAATAACAGATACCCGGGAGTGAGTTACAGACTGGAATCTAATCGAGGGGTTCAGAGGGTTTATATATAGAATCATAGATATCCGAGAGTATGTTACAGACTGGAATCAAATCGAGGGGTTCGGGGTGGTTTATATATAGAATAGCAGATACCCAGGAGTGAGTTACAGACTGGAATTCAATCAAGGGGTTTGGGGAGTTTATGTATAGAATAACAGATTCCCCGGAGTGAGTTACAGACTGGAATCTAATCGAGGGGTTCAGGGGGTATATATGTAGAATAATTGATTCGGGGGATTGTGTTACAGACTGGAATCTAATCGAGGCGTTCAGAGGGTTTATATATTGAATCATAGATACACGAGTGTATGTTACAAACTGGAATCTAATCGAGGGGTTTGGGGAGTTGATATATAGAATAACAGAATATATACTCTGGAAAGAGAGGGAGAGTGGGTTGGGGTGAGAGGGAGAGTGGGTTGGGGTGAGAGGGAGAGTGTGTTGGAGTGAGAGGGAGAGAGGGTTGGGGTGAGAGGGAGAGTGGGTTGGGGTGAGAGGGAGAGTGGGTTGGGGTGAGAGGGAGATTGGGTTGGGGTGAGAGGGAGAGTGGGTTGGGGACTGCGATTACTGCCAGTGTTTTGGGGGTTTGTGTGAGATCAGGGTTTGGAACTGGAGTAACACAACCAACAGGGGAAAGATATATAGATTTATTATTAAGCCAAAAATAAAGACAGGCCCTTGTTGAAACCATGTCTGTCCTGGGATTAACCCTCAGTGGACAGGAGCAGCAAGGGGTCCTGTCTGGAAAGAGAGAGGGAGAGAGAAAGCTGGAGTGACAGAGACACGGAAATGCCACCCCCTCCCCCAGAAACGTCGTGTGTTCCCTATTGCAGTTCAGGAAAAGCTGCAGGCTGTTTCTGCACAGGGGGATCCCACAGGCAGCAATGTAATGCTATCTGGATGGGAACAGGGAGACACATTTCCTTCCCCAGCCTCATGCCTGCTGTAACCCTCCCTCTTCCCCCTCTCTCCCCCCCGGGCACCATGTGTGCTCTGAGTCCGGACACATCCCCAGAAAGGCCTAAACTCCTTCTCTTCAAACCGGGAACAAGCTGCTGCTTCCTGGGGGAGACTTTTTGAAATCTCCATCCCAGCATCGATTTTTACAAACCAGGCGTCCCAGGGAGGGTTTGACTGAGGCTTTTCTGCAGAGACTGGGAGCTGGGCACTGACTCCACACTGGACACCCTCCCCTAACCTCCCCCCCAGACCCTGTGTCTCTTCCTCACCCCCAACCACCTGCCTCTGTTTCACTGTCTTTTCCTGTTTCCCTCAATCTCCCCCCTCTCTCTCTGTTGTAACGTAGGGACACATCCTAGAGAGACTGAATTCAAATGACTGTTCCACCTCCCAATTCATCGCCCCAAACACCAGCATTATTCAGGAATTAGCACAAACTTTTACACACTCTCACAGTTAGGACTTGGTAAAGGGCTCCTGAGGGACAGGAAATCAGTCCAATCAGCACATTTTTAATCAACTAACTGGTTGTGGCACAGTATAAAACACTGCAGGGAATTTGGGCACAGCAAGATCCCACAGGGTGCAGCCACCTCTGCTCAGCACTTTTTAAATGGGGCAATATTTACACAGAGAGAGAGAGGCAGCAAGTTGGAGAGGGACTAAGACAATGAAGACCCCCGACCCCTTCAGAACCTCAGAAAGACTGAGCGCTTTGCAGTGAATGAATGAATGTTTAAAATGCTCTCATTGTTAGTGAGTCACTTGCTTCACTGTCCCTGGATTCATTTTCGCAATTCAGCCTTTTCTAAAAGATGTGACTGGGAGCTGGGCAGAGTCTGCACATTGGAGACCCCCAGATCCTGTGTCTATTCACACCCCCTCCTCTTGTTTTGCTACCTCAGCCCCTCTGTTTCAACCCTCTTTCCAGACATTATGGCAAACTTGTGGCATTCTAAACTATTATCTTAAATTGTTAATAAATACTGAGAAACAGACACAGACACGGGCTTTGCAGCAGCAGAAAGAATGTGAATCATTCCATTCCGGGGGTTTTTACTTCCAGATTCAGTTTTAGAAAATTCAGAATTCAAATTCACAGCAGCAAAGTGTGGGAGTGAACGCCCGGATCCTTCAATATTCCAGGGAATACACGTGGAATTTATGTCTCCATACCTGCGTCTCTGTCACGTTTAAAATATTAATGTTACATGAGTCAACTCTGTCCTAAGTGTCCCATTGCTGTGGGGACATAAAATGGCCACTGTGAACAAACCTAAAATGGCTGCCTGGTCTTTGTAGACTAGATTCTCAGAGGAAGAGAGGTAGGGAGAGAGGGATAGAGAGCTGGGTAAGCGAGTGAGATAGAGAGAGGAGATCAAGCAATAAAAAAGGGATGAGTTGAGAGAGAGAGATGAAGAGAGGGGAGCGAGTGTAGGGTAAAGATGTGGGGTGAGAGTGAGAAACAGAGAAATGTATAGAGTTGCAGAGAGATGGGGTGGGAGAGGGAGAGAAGGAACGAGACAGGATGAGAGAAAGAGAAAGTGTAGTGTGAAACTGAAAATATTCAAAAATGTGTTAACATTATTGAGTGTACAGAACAATATCCTGTGAGACATCCCTTCTCCATCTTAAAATTGGCGGGAGAGCCTTTAACCAACTTTAAAATGGGGGGAGACCCCTTCCTCAACTTGTGATGTGGAAGTGCTGGAATCTAATCGAGGGGTTCGGGGTGGTTTATATATAGAATAACAGATACCCGGGAGTGAGTAACAGACTGGAATCTAATCGAGGGGTTTGTGGGGTTTATATATAGAATAACAAACACCCGGGAGTGAGTTACAGACTGGAATTTAATCGAGGCATTCGGGGTGGTTTAAATATAGAATAACAGACACCCGGCAGTGAGTTACAGGCAGGAATCTAACGGAGGGGTTTGGGGTGGTTTATATATAGATTAACAGATGCCCGGGAGTGAGTTATGGGCTGAAATTTAATCGAGGGGTTCGGGGTGGTTTATATATAAATCATGTAGATATAATATATATCGAATAAAAGATATCCGGGAGTGAGTTAAAGAACGGAATCTCATTGAGTGGAATGAGGGGTTGATATATAGAATAATAGATAACGGGAGAGAGTTACAGACTGGAATCTAATTGAAGGGTGCAGTGGTTTTATATACAGAATAATAGATACCCGGGAGTGAGTTACAGAGTGGAATCTAATCGAGGGTTTCAGGGGGTTTATATATAGAATTATCGATACCCGGGAGTGAGTTGCAGACAGGAATCTAATCGAGTGCTTCCGGGGGTTTATATATAGAATCATAGATACCCGGGATTGAGTTACAGGCTGGAATTTAATTAAGGGGTGCAGGGGGTTTATATATAGAATAATCGATACCCGGGATTGAGTTACAGACTGGAATCTAATCGAGGGGTACAGTGGGTTTATATATAGAATAATAAATACCTGGGATTGAGTTACAGACTGCAATCTAATCGAGGGGTGCAGGGGGTTTATATAGAGAATAATAGATACCCGGGAATGAATTACAGACTGGAATCAAGAACAGTTGAAAATATCATTTATCTTGTGATGTGCTGTAGTGCAGGTTACAGAGGCTGATTCACGGAATGGGTAGTGTGAGTTTTTAACCAGCTTTATCCCAAATATCAAATTTAATTTCTCATTGGAACTGTTTGATGTTTTCTTAGTCTTGACACAAATGGATAGGGACTCTTTGGACCCTCACTGTTTGCAGCTTTTCACCATTTATAATGTAACCTGTTCCATGCTTTTTAAAGAGGGCAGCCACACATATGCCTATAATGAAATCCATCTTTCACTATTTCACTCATTCACTTAAGGTGTACATATCTCTTTGGAATTTGAAGTGCAGGTTACAGATTGGATTGGAACTTTCTGCTTCAAGAATCATTAACCAAGTTTCACAGAGTTAAACATCAAAACTGACATTCCGAAACAGGAGAGGGCCCCACAACTTCAATTCTGTGATTCTCTAGCACCTCATGATCTGTATCTTACAATGTCCGCCCCCTTCATGTCTCTGAAGACTTGGGAAATCATTCAGACATTGGGGAACCATTTCTGTCAATCGGGATATTTCCTTTGAAGCATTTCATTGTCTTGGGACATTTACAGTAAACGGCTCCTTCAAAGGACATCATTAAAATTCACTCTTTAATCATCCAAATCCTTTTGTCCATTCAGACTCCCTGGCCCTACATCCTATTGTTTCAAAGCTAACTTACATTTCACAATGTAGGAATGTGTGAATGCAAACACTTTCTTCACACGTTTCCACAATACTAAGGCTCACACTATTCAGGGTGAAATTTTCAAGACAACATTCATCAACTGACAGATTTCCAGCTCCAGCTAATTGTAGATTTTTATTTTTAAATTTGGGATAACAGGACTCAAATTGTATGGCATCCCAGTGTGAGATTTAAACTCCTGTTTATTTCAATCTTTAGCTCAGGAATTCACTTTAAAACATGCAGAGAATTGAAACCTTCCTCATACAGTTGCCTGTTTGTTCCAGTGTTGGTATATTCCCTCTTTCTCTTGCGTTTTCACTTGTCTGAAGAAATTGAATTGTTGACATTGGATAATCATCCCTTTCCCATGAAAATGTAAACTCCTGGGAAACTGCAACAGAAACAATCTTTTGCAGTGATCAAAATACTGCACCTTTATTCATCAATCCCATTTCCTATCTATGTAGAAACTCCCTTCCACTGACAGATTCTGAGATCCATACTCAATCTCAAAAACCACCACAGAAAAGTGACTGCTTATTTTAAACAGTGAATCTGAACTATTTGAAGTTCTGACTCAGTCACAGAATCGCAGAAATTTTGACTCTGTGGGATGAAAATTATCAGAATAACTTTGCAACATACAGGTAACCTGTAGTGACAGGAGGATACTTGTCTGTTCAAAAGGGATTCGTTAAGATGCCTCACAAAGCTTGTTACTCAGGACAAGAGCTCATACATTCCCCTAATCTCCCCAAACAGTTCCTCTCAGGATTTGACAATTTGATCAAGTCACCCCTGATGCTACTAAATTTCAGGCAATACAACCCGAGTTTGTGCAATCTCACTTTGCAATTTAACCCTTGGAATCCAGGTCTCATTCTGGCAAAGCTGTGATGCACTCGAACTGTCTATACTGTCCCTGTAGTGTCGGATTAACCCGGGTCACTCACATACACCCAGGTCAGGTTCAAGACTCACCTGTCTCACTCGCTGAGACGCTCCTGTATCACTGGCCTTATTGTAGTCGGATGCCGCGTTGGGAGCAGGACAGGTAGACGGGATTAGGATGACTGCTCATGTGGAGGGTAAACACGAGGAATCTATCAGAGAATCAGAACAGACCAGGGAGAATCAAACAAGGAAACTGATGTTCAATTTATTAGGCCTGATTTGTGGATTGTTTTTGTTTTGGGCGACAATGTTGCCAACAAACACTCCCAGAAAGGATGCAGCAAGGGCTAGGTTCAGAGTAAAGCTCCCACGATACTGTCCCCATCAAACACTCCCAGGACAGGTACAGCACGGGGTTAGATACAGAGTAAAGCTCCCTCGATACTGTCCCCATCAAACACTCCAAGGACAGGTACAGCACAGGGTTAGATACGGATAAAGCTCCCTCGATACTGTCCCCATCAAGCACTCCCAGGACAGGTACAGCACGGGGTTAGATACAGAGTAAAGCTCCCTCGATACTGTCCCCATCAAGCACTTCCAAGACAGGTAAGCACGGGGTTAGATACAAAGTAAAGCTCCCTCGATACTGTCCATATCAAACACTCCCAGGACAGGTACAGCACGGGGTTAGATACAGAGTAAAGATCCCTCGATACTGTACCCATGAAACATTCCCAGGACAGGTACAGCACGGGGTAGATATAGAGTATAGCTCCCTCTATACTGTCCCCATCAACCACTCCCAGGACAGGTACAACACGGGGTTAGACACAGAGTAAAGCTCCCTCTGCACTGTCCCAATCAAACACTCCTGGACAGGAACAGGACAGGGATAGATACAGAGTAAACCTCCCTCTATACACTCCCCATCAAACACTACCAGGTCCGGTACAGCACAGGGTTAGATACAGAGTAAACCTCCCTCTATACTCTCCCCATCAAACACTCCCAGGACTGGTACAGCACGGGGTTAAATACCGCGTAAAGCTCACCCTACACTGTGGACATCATACACTCCCAGGGCAGGTACAGCACGGGGTTAGATACGGAATAAAATTCCCTATACACTGTCTACATCAAACACTCCCAGGACTGGTACAGCTCAGGGTTAGATACATAAAAAAGCTCCCTCTGTACTGTCCCAATCAAACACTACCAGTACAGGTACAGCACGGGGTTAGATACAGAGTAAATCTCCCCCTACACTGTGACCATCATACACTCCCAGGGCAGGTACAGCACGGGGTAAGATACAGAGTAAATCTCCCCCTACACTGTGCCCATCATACACTCCCTGGGCAGGTACAGCACGGGGTTAGATACAGAGTAAAGCTCCCTCTGCACCGTCCCCATCAAACACTCCCAGGGAAGGTACAGCACGGGGTTAGATACAGAGTAAAGCTTCCTCTACACTGTCTCCCTCAAACACTACCAGGACAGGTACAGCACGGTGTTATATACAGAGTAAATATCCCTCTACACCGTCACCATCAAACACTCCCAGGCCAGGTACAGCACTGGGTTAGATACAGAGTAAAGCTCCCTCTGCACTGTCCCCATCAAACACTCCCAGGACAGGTACAGCACAGGGTTAGATACAGTGTAAACCTCCCTCTATACTCTCCCCATCAAACACTCCCAGGACTGGTCCAGCAATGGGTTAGATACAGAGTAAAGCTCCACCTACACTGTGCCCATCGTACCCTCCCAGGGCAGTTACAGCACGGGGTTAGATACAGTCTAAATTTCCCTCTAAGTTGTCCCCATCAAACACTCCCAGGACTGGTGCAGCACGGGGTTAGATACAGAGTAAAGCTCAGACTTCACTCTCCCCATCAAGCACTCACAGGGCAGGTACAGGACAGAGTTAGATGCAGAGTAAATCTCCCTCTACACCGTCCCCATCAAACACTCCCAGGACAGGTACAGCACGGGGTTAGATACAGTGTAAAGACCCCTCAATACTGTGCCCATCAAACACACCCAGGACAGGTTCAGCACGGGGATAGGTACAGAGTAAAACTTCCTCGATACTGTCCCCATCAAACACTCCCAGGACTGTTAAACACGGGGTTAGATACAGAGTAAAGCTCCCCCTACACTGTGCCCATCGTTCACTCCCAGGGCAGGTACAGCACGGGGTTAGATACAGTCTAAATTTCCCTCTAAGCTGTCCCCATCAAACACACCCAGGACTGGTGCAGCACGGGGTTAGATACAGAGTAAAGCTCCCTCGATACTGTACCCATCAAACACTCCCAGGACTAGTACATCCCGGGGTTAGAAACAGAGAAAAACTCCCGCCAAAACTGTGCCCATCATACACTCCCACGGCAGTTACAGCACAGGGTTAGATACAGAGTAAAGCTTCCTCTACAATTTCCCCATCAAACACTCCCAGGTCAGGAAAAGGATTGGGTTAGATACAGAGTAAAGCTCCCTCTACACTGTCTCCATCAAACACTCCCAGGTCCCCTACAGCACAGGGTTAGATACAGTGTAAACCTTACTCTATACTCTCCCCATCAAACACTCACAGGACTGGCACATCACGGGGTTAGATACAGAGTAAATCTCCCTCTAACCTGTCCCCATCAAACACTCCCAGGACTGGTACTGCCCAGAGTAAGATTCAGAGTAAAGCTCCCTCTGCACTGTCCCCATGAAGCACTCCCAGGGCAGGTACAGGACAGGTTTATATACAGAGTAAAGCTCCCTCTAAACTGTCCCCATCAAACCCTCCCAGGACAGGTACAGCACGGGGTTAGATACAGAGGAAAGCACCCTTTACACCTTACCTATTACACACTCCCAGTGCAGGTACATTAGTGTGTTAGATACAGAGTAAAACTTCCTCTACACTGTCCCCATCAAACACTCCCAGGACAGGTACAGCAGGGTGTTAGATACAGAGTAAATCTCCCACTACACCGTCCCCATCAAACACTCCCAGGCCAGGTACAGCACGGGTTTATATACAGAATAACGGTCCCACTGCACTGTCATCATCAAACACTCCTAGAGCAAGTACAGCACTGGGTTAGATACAGAGTAAAGCTCCATCTATACTGTCCCCATCAAACACTCCCAGGACAGGTACAGCACAGGGTTAGATACAGAGTAAAGCTCCCTCTGCACTGTTCCCATCAAACACTCCCTGGACAGGAACAGAACAGGGTTAGATACAGAGTAAAGCTCCCTCTATACTGTCCCCATCAAACACTCCCAGGACAGGAACAGGACAGGGTTAGATACAGAGTAATGCTCCCTCTACTTTGTCCCCATCAAACACTCCCAGGGCAGGTACAGCACGGGGCTAGATACAGATTAAAGCTCCCTCGATACTGTCATCATCAAACAATCCCATACAGGTACAGCACGGGATTAGATACAGAGTGAAGCTCCCTCTACACTGTCCCCATCAAACACTCCAAGGGCAGGGATAGCACGGGTTTAGATACAGAATAAATCTCCCTCTGCACTGTCCCCATCAGACACTCCCAGGGCACGTACAGCACGGGGTTAGATACAGAGTAAAGCTCCCTCTATACTGACCCATCAAACACTCCCAGGACAGGTACAGCAAAGGGTTAGATACAGAGTAAAGCTTCCTCTATACTATCCCCATGAAACACTCTCAGGATAGGTAAAGCAAGGGGGTTAGATACAGACTAATGCTCCCTCTACACTGTCCCCATCAAACCCTCCATGGACAGGTACAGCACTGGGATAGATACAGAGTAAAGCTCCCTCTACACTGTCCCCATCAAACACTCCCAGGACAGGAACTGGACATGGTTAGATAAGGAGTAAAGCTCCCTCGATACTGTCCCCATCAAACACTCGCAGGACAGGTACAGCACGGGTTTAGATACAGAGTAAAGCTCCCTCTACACTGTTCCCATCAAACATCCCAGGGCAGGTACAGCACTGTGTTAGATACAGAGTAAAGCTTCCTCTACACCGTCCCCATCAAACACTCCCAGGACAGGTACAGCACGGGGTTAGATACAGAGTAAAGCTCCCTCTACACTGTCCACATCAAACAGTCCCAGGACCGGTACAGCATGCGTTTAGATAAAGAATAAAGCTCCCTCTACACTGTGACCATCAAACACTCCCAGGGCAGGTACAGCACGTGTTTAGATACAGAATAAAGCTCCCTCTGCACTCTCCCCATCAAACACTCCTAGGACACGTACAGCACGGGGTTAGATACAGAGTAAAGCTCCCTCTATACTGTCCCCATCAAACACTCCAAAGACAGGTACAGCACAGGGTTAGATTCAGAGTAAATCTCCCTCTACGCCGTCCCCAACAAACACTCCCAGGGCAGTTAAGGCACAGGGTTAGATACAGAGTAATGCTTCCTCTACACTGTTCCTATCAAACACTCCCACAACTTTAATAGCACTGGGTTAGATACAGAATATAGCTCCCTCTACACTGTCCCCATCAAAAACTCCCAGGACAGGTACAGTGAAGACCCACGACCCCTTCAGAACCTCAGAAAGACTGAGCGCTTTGCAGTTGAATGAATGAATGTTTAAAATGCTCTCATTGTTAGTGAGTCACTTGCTTCACTGTCCCTGGATTCATTTTCGCAATTCGGCCATTTCTAAAAGATGTTTCTGGGAGCTGGGCAGAGTCTACACATTGGAGACTCCCAGATCCTGTGTCTATTCACACCCAATCCTCTTGTTTTGCTACCTCAGCCCCTCTGTTTCAACCCACTTTCCAGACATTATGGCAAACTTGTGGCATTCTAAACTATTATCTTAAATTGTTTATAAATACTGAGAAACAGACACAGACACGGGCTTTGCAGCAGCAGAAAGAATGTGAATCATTCCATCCCGGGGGTTTTTACTTCCAGATTCAGTTTTAGAAAATTCAGAATTCAAATTCACAGCAGCAAAGTGTGGGAGTGAACGCCCGGATCCTTCAATATTCCAGGGAATACACGTGGAATTTATGTCTCCATACCTGCGTCTCTGTCACGTTTCAAATATTAATGTTACATGAGTCAACTCTGTCCTAAGTGTCCCATTGCTGTGGGGACATAAAATGGCCACTGTGAACAAACCTAAAATGGCTGCCTGGTGTTTGTAGACTAGATTCTCAGAGGAAGAGAGGTAGGGAGAGAGGGATAGAGAGCTGGGTAAGTGAGTGAGATAGAGAGAGGAGATCAAGCGATAAAAAAGGGATGAGTTGAGAGAGAGAGATGAAGAGAGGGGAGCGAGTGTAGGGTAAAGATATGGGGTGAGAGTGAGAAACAGAGAAATGTATAGAGTGGCAGAGAGATGGGCTGGGAGAGGGAGAGAAGGAACGAGACAGGATGAGAGAATGAGAAAGTGTAGTGCGAAACTGAAAATATTCAAAAATGTGTTAACATTGTTGAGTGTAAAGGACAATATCCTGTGAGACATCCCTTCTCCATCTTAAAATTGGCGGGAGAGCCTTTAACCAACTTTAAAATGGGGGGAGACCCCTTCCCCAACTTGTGATGTGGAAGTGCTGGAATCAAATCGAGGGTTTCGGGGTGGTTTATATATAGAATAACAGATACCCGGGAGTGAGTTTACGGACTGGAATCTAATCGAGGGGTTCGGGGTGGTTTATATATAGAATAACAGATACCCGGGCGCGCGTTGCAGACTGGAATCTAATCGTGGGGATTGTGGGGTTTATATATAGAATAATAGATACCATGGATTGAGTTAAAGACTGGAATCTAATCGAGGGGTTCGGGGTAATTTATAAAGAGAATAACAGATACTCGGGAGTGAGTTTACGGACTGGAATCTAATCGAGGTGTTTGGGGTGGTTTATATACAGAATAACAGATACCCGGGAGTGAGTTACAGATTGGAATCTAATCGAGGGGTTTGGTGGGTTTATATAGAGAATAACAGATACTCGGGTGTGAGTTTACGGACTGGAATCTAATCGAGGGGTTCGGGGTGGTTTATATACAGAATAACAGACACCCGGGTGTGCGTTGCGGACTGGAATCTAATCGTGGGGTTTGTGGGGTTTATATATTGAATAATAGATACCAATGATTGAGTTAATGTCTTGAATCTAATCGAGGGGTTCGGGGTGGTTTATATAGAGAATAACAGATACTCGGGAGTGATTTACAGACTGGAATCTAATCGAGGTGTTCGGGGTGGTTTTTATACAGAATAACAGATACCCGGGAGTGAGTTACAGACTGGAATCTAATCGAGGGGTTTGTTGGGTTTATATATAGAATAACAGATACCCGGGAGAGAGTTACAGACTGGAATCTAATCGAGGGGTTCGGGGTGGTTTATATATAGAATAACAAATACCCGGGAGTGAGTTACAGACTGGAATCTAATCGAGAGATTCGGGGTGGTTTATATACAGAATAACAAATACCCGGGAGTGAGTTACAGACTGGAATCTAATCGAGAGATTCGGGGTGGATTATATATAGAATAACAGATACCCGGGAGTGATTTACAGACTGGAATCTAATCGAGGGGTTCAGGGGGGTTATATTTAGAATAACAGATACCCGAGAGTGAGTTACAGACTGGAATCTAATCGAGGGCTTTGGGGAATTTATGTATAGAATAACAGATACCCGGGAGTGAGTTACAGACTGGAATCTAATCGAGGGCTTTGGGGAATTTATGTATAGAATAACAGATACCCGGGAGTGAGTTACAGACTGGAAACAAATCGATGGGTTCGGGGTGTTTATATATAAATCATATGAATATAATATATATAGATTAACAGAAGCCCGGGAATGAGTAACATACTGAATTCTAGTCGAGCGGTTTGGGACATTTATATACAGAATAACAGTTAGACGGAAATGAGTTACAGACTGGAATCAAATCGAGGGGTTTGGGGTGGTCTTTATATAGAATAACAGATTCCCGGGATTGAGTTACATGCTGGAATCTTATCGAGGAGTTCGGGGTGGTTTATATATAGAATAACAGATACCCGAGATTGAGTTACAGACTGGAATCTAACGGAGGGGTTTGGATTTGTTTATATATAGAATAACAGACACCCGGCAGTGAGTTTCAGACAGGAATCTAACGGAGGGGTTAAGGTTGGTTTATATATAGAATAACAGACACCCGGCAGTGAGTTACAGGCAGGAATCTAACGGAGGGGTTTGGGGTGGTTTATATATAGATTAACAGATGCCCGGGAGTGAGTTACGGGCTGAAATTTAATCGAGGGGTTCGGGGTGGTTTATATATAAATCATGTCGATATAATATATATCGAATAAAAGATATCCGGGAGTGAGTTAAAGAACGGAATCTCATCGAGGGGAATGAGGGGTTTATATATAGAATAATAGATAACGGGGAGAGTTACAGACTGGAATCTAATTGAAGGGTGCAGTGGTTTTATATACAGAATAACAGACACCCGGGAGTGAGTTACAGAGTGGAATCTAATCGATGGTTTCAGGGGGTTTATATATAGAATAATTGATACCCGGGAGTGAGTTACAGACAGGAATCTAATCGAGTGCTTCCGGGGGTTTATATATAGAATCATAGATACCCGGGATTGAGTTACAGGCTGGAATTTAATTAAGGGGTGCAGGGGGTTTATATATAGAATAATCGATGCCCGGGATTGAGTTACAGACTCGAATCTAATCGAAGGGATCACGGGGTTTATATATAGAATAATAAATACCCGGGATTGAGTTACAGACTGCAATCTAATCGAGGGGTTCGGGGAGTTTATATATAGAATAATCGATACCCGGGATTGAGTTACAGACTGGAATCTAATCGAGGGGTTCAGGGGGTTTATATATAGAATAATAAATACCTGGGATTGAGTTACAGACTGCAATCTAATCGAGGGGTTCAGTGGGTTTATATAGAGAATAATAGATATCCGGGATTGAGTTACAGACTGGAATCAAGAACAGTTGAAAATATCATTTTTCATGTGATGTGCTGAAGTGCAGGTTACAGAGGCTGATTCATGGAATGGGTAGTGTGAGTTTTTAAGCAGCTTTATCCCAAATATCAAATTTAATTTCTCATTGGAACTGTTTGATGTTTTCTTAGTCTTGACACAAATGGATAGGGACTCTTTGGACACTCACTGTTTGCAGCTTTTCACCATTTATAATGTAACCTGTTCCATCCTTTTTAAAGTGGGCAGCCACACATTTGCCTATAATGAAATCCATCTTTCACTATTTCACTCATTCACTTAAGGTGTACATATCTCTTTGGAATTTGAAGTGCAGGTTACAGATTGGATTGGAACTTTCTGCTTTAAGAATCATTAACAAAGTTTCACAGAGTTAAACATCAAAACTGACATTCTGAAACAGGAGAGGGCCCCACAACTTCAATTCTGTGATTGTCTAGAAACTGCAACAGACACAATCTTATGCAGTGATCAAAATCCTGCACCTTTATTCATCAATCCCATTTCCTATCTCTGTAGAAACTCCCTTCCACTGACAGATTCTGAGATCCATACTCAATCTCAAAAACCACCACAGAAAAGTGACTGCTTATTTTAAACAGTGAATCTGAACTATTTGAAGTTCTGACTCAGACACTGAATCGCAGAAATTTTGACTCTGTGGGATGAAAATTATCAGAATAACTTTGCAACATACAGGTAACCTGTAGTGACAGGAGGATACTTGTATGTTCAAAAGGGATTCGATAAAATGCCTCACAAAGCTTGTTACTCAGGACAAGAGCTCATACATTCCCCTAATCTCCCCACCCAGTTCCTCTCAGGATTTGATAATTTGATCAAGTCACCCCTGATGCTACTAAATTTCAGGGAATACAACCCGAGTTTGTGCAATCTCACTTTGCAATTTAACCCTTGGAATCCAGGTCTCATTCTGGCAAAGCTGTGATGCACTCGAACTGTCTAAACTGTCCCTGGAGTGTCGGATTAACCCGGGTCACTCACATACATCCAGGTCAGGTTCAAGACTCACCTGTCTCACTCGCTGAGAGGCTCCTGTATCACTGGCCTTATTGTAGTCGGATGCCGCGTTGGGAGCAGGACAGGTAGATGGGATTAGGATGACTGCTCATGTGGAGGGTAAACATGAGGAATCTATCAGAGAATCAGAACAGACCAGGGAGAATCAAACAAGGAAACTGATGTTCAATTTATTAGGCCTGATTTGTGGATTGTTTTTGTTTTGGGCGACAATGTTGCCAACAAACACTCCCAGAAAGGATGCAGCAGGGGCTAGATACAGAGTAAAGCTCCCTCGATACTGTCCCCATCAAACACTCCCAGGACTGGTACAGCACGGGGTTAGATACATAGTAAAGCTCCCTCGATGCTGTCCCCATCAAACACTCCCAGGAAAGGTACAGCACGGGGTTAGATACGGATAAAGCTCCCTCGATACTGTCCCCATCAAGCACTCCCAGGACAGGTACAGCACGGGGTTAGATACAGAGTAAAGCTCCCTCGATACTGTCCCCATCAAGCACTCCCAAGACAGGTAAGCACGGGGTTAGATACAGAGTAAAGCTCCCTCGATACTGTCCCCATCAAACACTCCCAGGACAGGTACAGCACGGGGTTAGATACAGAGTAAAGCTCCCTCAATACTGTACCCATCAAACACTCCTAGGACAGGAACAGCACGGGGTTAGATACAGAGTAAAGATCCCTCGATACTGTACCCATGAAACACTCCCAGGACAGGTACAGCACGGGGTTGATATAGAGTAAAGCTCCCTCTATACTGTCCCCATCAATACTCCCAGGACAGTTACAGCACGGGGTTAGACACAGAGTAAAGCTCCCTCTGCACTGTCCCAATCAAACACTCCTGGACAGGAACAGGACAGGGTTAGATACAGAGTAAACCTCCCTCTATACTCTCCCCATCAAACACTCCCAGGACTGGTACAGCACGGGGTTAAAATCAGAGTAAAGCTCCCCCTACACTGTGGACATCTTACACTCCCAGGGCTGGTACAGCACGGGGTTAGATACAGAATAAAATTCCCTCTACACTGTCTACATCAAACACTCCCAGGACTGGTACAGCTCAGGGTTAGATACAGAGTAAAGCTCACTCTATACTCTCCCCATCAAACACTCCCACGTCTGGTACAGCACGGGTTTAGATGCAGAGTACAGCTCCCCCTACACTCTGCCCATCATACACTCCCAGGGCAGGTACAGTACGGGGTAAGATAAAGAGTAAATCTCCCCCTACACTGTGCCCATCATACACTCCCAGGGCAGGTACAGCACGGGGTTAGATACAGAGTAAAGCTCCCGCTAACCTGTCCCCATCAAACACTCCCAGGACTGGTACTGCCCGGGGTAAGATACAGTTTAAAGCTCCCTCGACACTGTCCCAATGAAGCACTCCCAGGGCAGGTACAGGACAGGCTTATATACAGAGTAAAGCTCCCTCTAAACTGTCCCCATCAAACCCTCCCAGGACAGGTACAGCACGGGTTTAGATACAGAGTAAAGCTCCCTCTACACCGTCGCCATCAAACACTCCCAGTGCAGGTACAGCATGGGGTTAGATACAGATTAAAACTTTCTCTACACTGTCCCCATCAAACACTCCCAGGACAGGTACAGCACGGTGTTAGATACAGAGTAAATCTCCCACTACACCATCCCCATGAAACAGTCCCAGGCCAGGTACAGCACGGGTTTAGATACAGAATTAAGGTCCCACTGCACTGTCATCATCAAACACTCCCAGGGCACGTACAGCACTGGGTTAGATACAGAGTAAAGCTCCCTCAATACTGTCCTCATCAAAGACTCCCAGGACAGGTACAGCACAGGGTTTGATACAAGGTGAAGCTCCCTCTCCACTGTTCCCAAAAAACACTCCCTGGACAGGGACAGAACAAGGTTAGATACACAGTAAAGCTCCCTCTATACTGTCCCCATCAAACACTCCCAGGACAGGAACAGGACAGGGTTAGATACAGAGTAAAGCTCCCTCTACAGTGTCTCAATCAAACACTACCAGGTCCGCTACAGCACGGGGTTAGATACAGAGTAAAGCTCCCTCTACATTGTCCCCACCAAACACTCCCAGGTCAGGTACAGCACGGTGTTAGATACAGAGTAAATCTCCCACTACACCGTCCCCATCAAACACTCCCAGGCTAGGTACAGCACGGGTTTATATACAGAATAAAGTTCACACTGCACTGTCATCATCCAACACTCCCAGGGCACGTACAGCACTAGGTTAGATAAAGAGTAAAGCTCCCTCTATACTGTCCCCATCAAACACTCCCAGGACAGGTACAGCACAGGGTTAGATACAGAGCAAAGCTCCCTCTGCACTGTCCCCTTCAAACACTCTCTGGACAGGAACAGAACTGGGTAACATACAGAGTAAAGCTCCCTCGATACTGGCCCCATCAAACACTCCTACGACGGTAACATGACAGGGTCAGATACAGAGAAAAGCTTCCTCTACACTTTCCCCATCAAACTCTCCCAGGGCAGGAAAAGCACTGGGTGAGATACTGAGCAAAGCTCCCTCTACACTGTCTCCATCAAACACTCCCAGGTCCCCTAAAGCACAGGGTTAGATACAGTGTATACCTCCCTCAATACTCTCCCCATCAAACACTCCCAGGACTGGTACAGCACGGGGTTAGATACAGAGTAAAGCTCCCCCTACACTGTGCCCATCCTACACTCCCAGGGCAGGTACAGCACGGGTTTAGATACAGTGTAAAACTCCCTCTATACTCTCCCCATCTAACACTCCCAGGACTGGTATAGCACAGGGTTCGATAGAGAGTAAAGCTCCCTCTACACTATCGCCATCAAACACTCCCAAGACTGGTACAGCACGAGGTTAGATTCAGAGTAAAGCTCCCTCTATACTGTCCCCATCAAACACTCCCAGGACTGGTACAGCACGGGGATAGATACAGAGTAAAGCTCCCCCTACACTGTGCCCATCGTGCACTCCCAGGGCAGGTACAGCACGGGGTTAGATACAGTGTAAAACTTCCTCTACACTGTCCCCATCAAACACTCCCAGGACAGGTACAGCACGGTGTGAGATACAGAGTAAATCTCCCATTACACCGTCCCCATCAAACACTCCCCGGCCAGGTACAGCACTGGTTTAGATACAGAATAAATGTCCCACTGCACTGTCATCATCAAACACTCCCAGGGCAGGTACAGCACTGGGTTAGATAAAGATTAAAGCTCCCTCTATACTGTCCCCATAAAACACTCCCAGGACAGGTACAGCACAGGGTTTGATACAAGGTAAAGCTCCCTCTGCACTGTTCCCATAAAACACACCCTGGACAGGAACAGAACAGGGTTAGATACAGATGAAAGCTCCCTCTATACTGTCCCCATCAAACACTCCCAGGACAGGAACAGGACAGGGTTAGATACAGAGTAAAGCTACCTCTACACTTTCCCCATCAAACACTCCCAGGGCAGGAAAAGCATTGGGTTAGATACAGAGTAAAGCTCCCTCTACACTGTCTCCATCAAACACTCCCAGGCCCCCTACAGCTCAGGGTTAGATACAGTGTAAATCTCCCTCTATACTCTCCCCATCAAACACTCACAGGACTGGCACAGCACGGGGTTAGATACAGAGAAAATATCCCTCTAACCTGTCCGCATCAAACACTCCCAGGATTGGTAATGCCCGGGGTAAGATTCAGAGTAAAGCTCCCTCTACACTGTCCCCATGAAGCACTCCCAGGGCAGGTACAGGACAGGTTTATATACACAGTAATGCTCCCTCTAAACTGTCCCATTCAAACCCTCCCAGGACAGGTACAGCACGGGGTTAGATACAGAGTAAAGCTCCCTTTACACGGTCCCCATCAAACACTCCCAGTGCCGGTACATTAGGGGGTTAGATACAGAGTAAAACTTCCTCTACACTGTCCCCATCAAACAATCCCAGGACAGGTACAGCACGGTGTTAGATACAGAGTAAATCTCCCACTACACCGTCCCCATCAAACACCTCCAGGCCAGGTACAGCACGGGTTTATATACAGAATAAAGGTCCCACTGCACTGTCATCATCAAACACTCCCAGGGCAAGTACAGCACTGGGTTAGATACAGAGTAAAGCTCCATCTATACTGTCCCCATCAAACACTCCCAGCACAGGTACAGCACAGGGTTAGATACAGAGTAAAGCTCCCTCTATACTGTCCCCATCAAACACTGCCAGGACAAGAACAGCACGGGGTTAGATACAGAACATAGCTCCCTCTACACTTTCCCCATCAAACACTCCCAGGGCAGGAACAGCATTGGGTTAGATACAGAGTAAAGCTCCCTCTACACTGTCTCCATCAAACACTCCCAGGACAGGGTTAGATACAGAGTAAAGCTCCCTCTATACTGTCCCCATCAAACACTCACAGGACAGGAACAGGACAGGGTTAGATACAGAGTAAAGCTACCTCTACACTTTCCCCATCAAACACTCCCAGGACTGCTACAGCACAGGGTTAGATTCAGAGTAAATCTCCCTCTATGCCGTCCCCATCAAACACTCCCTGGGCAGGTAAAGCACAGGGTTAGATAAAGAGTAATGCTTCCTCTACACTGTTCCTATCAAACACTCCCAGGACTTTTACAGCACTGGGTTAGATACAGAGTATAGCTCCCTCTACACTGTCCCCATCAAACACTCCCAGGACAGGTACAGTGATGACCCCCGACCCCTTCAGAACCTCAGAAAGACTGAGCGCTTTGCAGTGAATGAATGAATCTTTAAAATGCTCTCATTGTTAGTGAGTCACTTGCTTCACTGTCCCTGGATTCATTTTCGCAATTCGGCCATTTCTAAAAGATGTGACTGGGAGCTGGGCAGAGTCTACACATTGGAGACCCCCAGATCCTGTGTCTATTCACACCCCCTCCTCTTGTTTTGCTACCTCAGCCCCTCTGTTTCAAACCTCTTTCCAGACATTATGGCAAACTTGTGGCATTCTAAACTATTATCTTAAATTGTTAATAAATACTGAGAAACAGACACAGACGCGGGCTTTGCAGCAGCAGAAAGAATGTGAATCATTCTATCCCGGGGGTTTTTACTTCCAGATTCAGTTTTAGAAAATTCAGAATTCAAATTCACAGCAGCAAAGTGTGGGAGTGAACGCCCCGATCCTTCAATAATCCAGGGAATACACAGGGAAGTCATGTCTCCATACCTGTGTCTCTGTTACGTTTAAAATATTAATATTACATGAGTCAACTCTGTCCTAAGTGTCCCATTGCTGTGGGGACATATAATGGCCACTGTGAACAAACCTAAAATGGCTGCCTGGTGTTTGTAGACTAGATTCTCAGAGGAAGAGAGGTAGGGAGAGAGGGATAGAGAGCTGGGTAAGCGAGTGAGATAGAGAGAGGAGATCAAGCGATAAAAAAGGGATGAGTTGAGAGAGAGAGATGAAGAGAGGGGAGCGAGTGTAGGGTAAAGATATGGGGTGAGAGTGAGAAACAGAGAAATGTATAGAGTGGCAGAGAGATGGGGTGGGAGAGGGAGAGAAGGAACGAGACAGGATGAGAGAATGAGAAAGTGTAGTGCGAAACTGAAAATATTCAAAAATGTGTTAACATTATTAAGTGTAAAGGACAATATCCTGTGAGACATCCCTTCTCCATCTTAAAATTGGCGGGAGAGCCTTTAACCAACTTCAAAATGGGGGGAGACCCCTTCCTCAACTTGTGATGTGGAAGTGCTGGCATCTAATCGAGGGGTTCGGGGTGGTTTATATATAGAATAACAGATACCCGGGAGTGCGTTGCAGACTGGAATCTAATCGTGGGGTTTGTGGAGTTTATATATAGAATAATAGATACCATGGATTGAGTTAAAGACTGGAATCTAATCGAGGGGTTCGGGGTGGTTTATATATAGAATAACAGATACTCGGGAGTGAGTTTACGGACTGGAATCTAATCGAGGGGTTCGGGGTGGTTTATATACAGAATAACCGATACCCGGGTGTGCGTTGCGGACTGGAATCTAATCGTGGGGTTTGTGGGGTTTATATATTGAATAATAGATACCAAGGATTGAGTTAAAGATTGGAATCTATTCGAGGGGTTCGGGGTGGTTTATATACAGAATAACAGATACCCGGGAGTGAGTTACAGACTGGAATCTAATCGAGGGGTTTGGTGGGTTTATATATAGAATAACAGATACCCGGGAGTGATTTACAGACTGGAATCTAATCGAGGGGTTCGGGGTGGTTTATATACAGAATAACAAATACCCGGGAGTGAGTTACAGACTGGAATCTAATCGAGAGATTCGGGGTGGA
Source organism: Cetorhinus maximus (assembly GCF_964194155.1). Classification (NCBI taxonomy): domain Eukaryota; kingdom Metazoa; phylum Chordata; class Chondrichthyes; order Lamniformes; family Cetorhinidae; genus Cetorhinus; species Cetorhinus maximus. The sequence goes on from NW_027597270.1 coordinate 84,802, forward strand.
TTATATATAGAATAACAGATACCCAGGAGTGATTTACAGACTGGAATCTAATAGAGGGGTTCAGGGGGGTTATATTTAGAATAACAGATACCTGAGAGTGAGTTACAGACTGGAATCAAATCGAGGGGTTTGAGGGATTTATATATAGAATAACAGATACCCGAGAGTGAGTTACAGACTGGAATCTAATCGAGGGCTTTGGGGAATTTATATATAGAATAACAGATACCCGGGAGTGAGTTACAGACTGGAAACAAATCGATGGGTTCGGGGTGTTTATATATAAATCATATGAATATAATATATATAGATTAACAGAAGACCGGGAATGAGTAACATACTGAAATCTAGTCGAGCGGTTTGGGACATTTATATACAGAATAACAGTTAGACGGAAATGAGTTACAGACTGGAATCAAATCGAGGGGTTTGGGGTGGTCTTTATATAGAATAACAGATTCCCGGGAGTGAGTTACATGCTGGAATCTTATCGAGGAGTTCGGGGTGGTTTATATATAGAATAACAGATACCCGAGATTGAGTTACAGACTGGAATCTAACGGAGGGGTTTGGATTTGTTTATATATAGAATAACAGACACCCGGCAGTGAGTTTCAGACAGGAATCTAACGGAGGGTTTTGTGGGTGGTTTATATATAGAATAACAGACACCCGGCAGTGAGTTACAGGCAGGAATCTAACGGAGGGGTTTGGGGTGGTTTATATATAGATTAACAGATGCCCGGGAGTGAGTTACGGGCTGAAATTTAATCGAGGGGTTCGGGGTGGTTTATATATAAATCATGTCGATATAATATATATCGAATAAAAGATATCCGGGAGTGAGTTAAAGAACGGAATCTCATCGAGGGGAATGAGGGGTTTATATATAGAATAATAGATATGGGAGAGAGTTACAGACTGGAATCTAATTGAAGGGTGCAGTGGTTTTATATACAGAATAATAGATACCCGGGAGTGAGTTACAGACTGGAATCTAATCGAGGGGTTCAGGGCGTTTATATATAGAATAATCGATACCCGGGAGTGAGTTACAGACAGGAATCTAATCGAGTGCTTCCGGGGGTTTATATATAGAATCATAGATACCCGGGATTGAGTTACAGGCTGGAATTTAATTAAGGGGTGCAGGGGGTTTATATATAGAATAATCGATGCCCGGGATTGAGTTACAGACTCGAATCTAATCGAAGGGATCAGGGGGTTTATATATAGAATAATCGATACCCGGGATTGAGTTACAGACTGGAATCTAATCGAGGGGTTCAGTGGGTTTATATATAGAATAATAAATACCTGGGATTGAGTTACAGACTGCAATCTAATCGAGGGGTTCAGTGGGTTATATATAGAATAATAGATAGCCGGGAGTGAGTTACAGACTGGAATCTAATTGAGGGGTGCAGAGGGTTTATATAGAGAATAATAGATACCCGGGATTGAGTTACAGACTGGAATCAAGAACAGTTGAAAATATCATTTTTCTTGTGATGTGCTGAAGTGCAGGTTACAGAGGCTGATTCATGGAATGGGTAGTGTGAGTTTTTAATCAGCTTTATCCCAAATATCAAATTTAATTTCTCATTGGAACTGTTTGATGTTGTATTAGTCTTGACACAAATGGATAGGGACTCTTTGGACCCTCACTGTTTGCAGCTTTTCACCATTTATAATGTAACCTGTTCCATCCTTTTTAAAGTGGGCAGCCACTCATTTGCCTATAATGAAATCCTTCTTTCACTATTTCACTCATTCACTTAAGGTGTACATATCTCTTTGGAATTTGAAGTGCAGGTTACAGATTGGATTGGAACTTTCTGCTTTAAGAATCATTAACCAAGTTTCACACAGTTAAACATCAAAACTGACATTCTGAAACAGGAGAGGGCCCCACAACTTCAATTCTGTGATTCTCTAGCACCTCATGATCTGTATCTTACAATATGTCTGCCCCCTTCATGTCTCTGAAGACTTGAGAAATGTTTCAGACATTGGGGAAAAATTTCTGTCAATCGAGATATTTCCTTTGAAGCATTTCATTGTCTTGGGACATTTACAGTAAACGGCTCCTTCAAAGGACAACATTAAAATTCACTCTTTAATCATCCAAATCCTTTTGCCCACTCAGACTCCCTGGCCCTACATCCTATTGTTTCAAAGCTAACTTACATTTCACAATGTAGGAATGTGTGAATGCAAACACTTTCTTCACACGTTGCCACAATACTAAGGCTCACACTATTCAGGGTGAAATTTTCAAGACAACATTCATCAACTGAGAGAGTTCCAGCTCCAGCTAATTGTAGATTTTTATTTTTAATTTTGGGATAACAGGACTGAAATTGTACGGCATCCCAGTGTGAGATTTAAACTCCTGTTTATTTCAATCTTTAGCTCAGGAATTCACTTTAAAACATGCAGAGAATTGAAACCTTCCTCATACAGTTGCCTGTTTGTTCCAGTGTTGGTATATTCCCTCTTTCTCTTGCGTTTTCACTTGTCTGAAGAAATTGAATTGTTGACATTGGATAATCATCCCTTTCCCATGAAAATGTAAACTGCTGGGAATCTGCAACAGACACAATCTTATGCAGTGATCAAAATCCTGCACCTTTATTCATCAATCCCATTTCCTATCTCTGTAGAAACTCCCTTCCACTGACAGATTCTGAGATCCATACTCAATCTCAAAAACCACCACAGAAAAGTGACTGCTTATTTTAAAGAGTGAATCTGAACTATTTGAAGTTCTGACTCAGTCACAGAATCGCAGAAATTTTGACTCTGTGGGATTAAGATTATCAGAATAATTTTGCAACATACAGGTAACCTGTAGTGACAGGAGGATACTTGTCTGTTCAAAAGGGATTCGATAAGATGCCTCATAAAGCTTGTTACTCAGGACAAGAGCTCATACATTCCCCTAATCTCCCCACACAGTTCCTCTCAGGATTTGACAATTTGATCAAGTCACCCCTGATGCTACTAAATTTCAGGCAATACAACCCGACTTTGTGCAATCTCACTTTGCAATTTAACCCTTGGAATCCAGGTCTCATTCTGGCAAAGCTGTGATGCACTCAAACTGTCTAAACTGTACCTGGAGTGTCGGATTAACCCGGGTCACTCACATACACCCAGGTCAGGTTCAAGACTCACCTGTCTCACTCGCTGAGACGCTCCTGTATCACTGGCCTTATTGTAGTCGGATGCCGCGTTGGGAGCAGGACAGGTAGACTGGATTAGGATGACTGCTCATGTGGAGGGTAAACACAAGGAATCTATCAGAGAATCAGAACAGACCAGGGAGAATCAAACAAGGAAACTGATGTTCAATTTATTAGGCCTGATTTTTGGATTGTTTTTGTTTTGGGCGAGAATGTTGCCAAAAAACACTCCCAGAAAGGATGCAGCAGGGGCTAGATACAGAGTAAAGCTCCCTCGATACTTTCCCCATCAAACACTCACTGGACAGGAACAGAACAGGGTTAGATACAGAGTAAAGCTCCCTCGATACTGTCCGCATCAAACACTCCCAGGAAGGGAACAGGACAGGGTCAGATACAGAGTAAAGCTACCTCTACACATTCCCCATCAAAAACTCCCAGGACAGGAACAGGACAGGGTTAGATACAGAGTAAAGCTACCTCTACACTTTCCCCATCAAAAACTCCCAGGGCAGGAAAAGCACTGGGTTAGATACAGAGTAAAGCTCCCTCTACACTGTCTCCATCAAACACTCCCAGGTCCGGTACAGCACAGGGTTGGATACAGTGTAAAGCTCCCTCTATACTCACCCCATCAAACACTCCCAGGACTGGTACAGCAAGGGGTTAGATACAGAGTCAAGCTCCCTCTACACTATCGCCATCAAACCCTCCCAGGACTGGTACAGCACGGGGTTAGATACAGAGTAAAGCTCCCGCTATACTGTCCCCATCAAACACTCCCAGGACTGGTGCAGCACAGAGTTAGATACAGAGTAAAGCTCAGTCTACACTGTCCCCATCAAGCACTCACAGGGCAGGTACTGGACAGAGTTAGATGCAGAGTAAATCTACCTCTACACCGTCCCCATCAAACACTCCCAGGGCAGATAAAGTAGATGGTTTGATACAGAGTAAAGCTTCCTCTACACTGTCCCCATTGAACACTCCCAGGACAGGTACAGCACGGGGTGAGATGCAGAGAAAATTTCCCTCTATAATGTTATCATCTAAAATTCCCAGTACAGGTACACCAAAGGGTTAGATACAGAGTAAAACTCCCTCGACACTGTACCCATCAAACACTCCCAGGACAGGTACAGCACGGGGTTTGATGCAGAGAAAAGTTCCTTCGATAATGTACCCATCAAACACTCCCAGGACTAGTACAGCCCGGGGTTAGAAACAGAGAAAAACTCCCCCTGCACTGTGCCCATCATGCACTCCCATGGCAGTTACAGCACAGGGTTAGATACAGAGTAAATCTCCCTTTAACCTGTCCCCATCTAAAACTCCCAGGACTGGTACTGCCCGGGGTAAGATTCAGAGTAAAGCTCCCTCTACACAGTCCCCATGAAGCACTCCCAGGGCTGCTACAGGACAGGGTTATATACAGAGTAAAGCTCACTCTAAACTGTCCCCATCAAACCCTCCCAGGACAGGTACAGCACGGGGTTAGATAGAGAGTAAAGCTCCCTCTACACCGTCCCCATCAAACACTCACAGTGCAGGTACATTACGGGGTTACATACAGAGTAAAACTTCCTCTACACTGTCCCCATCAAACACTCCCAGGACAGGTACAGCAAGGTGTTAGATACAAAGTAAATATCCCACTACACCGTTCCCATCAAAAACTCCCAGGCCTGCTACAGCACGGATTTAGATACTGAATAAAGGTCCCACTGCACTGTCATCATCAAACACTCCCAGGGCACTTACAGCACTGGGTTAGATACAGAGTAAAGCTCCCTCAATACTGTTCCCATAAAACACTCCCTGGACAAGAACAGAAGAGGGTTAGATACAGAGTAAAGCTCCCTCTACACTTTCCCCATGAAACACTCCCAGGGCAGGAAAAGCATCGGGTTAGATACAGAGTAAAGCTCCCTCTACACTGTCTCCATCAAACACTACCAGGTCCGCTACAGCACAGGGTTAGATACAGGGTAAACCTCCATCTATACTCTCC
>NW_027597271.1:0-89969 GCF_964194155.1 Cetorhinus maximus
GTAAAGGGCAAGTTTTAACTTTGGCTGGCTGCCAAACATCTTTAACATCTAAAGTTTTATTTTGGCAGCAACTGCAAGTTCATGTGTTTCACATTATGAGAAAAAAGCAGCTCTACTGGCAAAATGCCATCTCAACGTAGTCCATGTTGGCTCTTCCAGGGTCCCAGGCTCTACATTGGTGGAGGAGCAGGAATGTTTCTTTGGGGTATCTCATTACAGCTCTATTTGATCTGCCTGTCCTATGGCTGTGAATCTGACTGGGTATGGCGCCCATCTCGGATATAGGTGAGTTCAGGGACTTTATCCTCAATCAGGCACTGACGCTGGCACCCAAGTAGTTTGGCTAACCTTCAATATTTGTCACCACTTTAAGCCAGAACAGATTGCAATAAGCTAACAGCTTAATTAGCTCTGTTTGGTCTGATTTTGGGGCTCCGTTTGGCTCTCTTTGGCTGTGCCAGGCTCTTTGTGTTTTAATTAACTTTGTTTGGCTCTTTTTGTCTCTGCCAGTCTCCGCCAAGCTCTGTTTGTCTCGGCTAGGCTCTGCTTGGCTCCGTTTGACGCTGATTGGCTTTGTTTGGCTCTGCGAGGCTCGGTATGGCTCTGATTTGCTTTGTTTGCCTCTTTCAGGCTCTGTTTGTCATAGTTTGTCTCAGTTTGTATCTGTTTGTCTCTGTTTGTCTCTGCCAGGCTTGGTTTGGCTCTGATTGAATCTGTGTGGTTCTGTTTGGCTCTCTTTGGCTCTGCCAGGCTCCGGCTAGCCCTACCTGGCTCTGCAACGATCTGTTTGATTCTGCCAGGCCTCTGTTCCTCTTTGCCCGGATTTGTTTTGGTCTGCCTCACCTTGTTGGGCTATTTTTGGCTCTGCCACTATCTATTTGTATCTGCTTGACTCATTCTGGCACTGTTTGGCACTGTTTGTCTCTGCCACGCTGTGCTTTGGTCTGGCAGGTTCTGTTTGGCTCTGCAGGTTCTGTTGGACCCTGTTTCGATCGGCCAAGATCTGTATCGCACTGTTTGGCTTCGTTTGGTTCTGTTTGGCTCTGCATGGCCCTAGCAGTCTGTATTTGGCTCTGACATGCTCTGCCACGCGCTGATTGTCTCTTCGAGGCTTTGTTTGGCTCTGCTTGATGCTGTTCGGAACTGGTTGGCTCTGTTTGGCTATGCCAGCCTGTGATTTGGTGTGCCACGCTCTGTTTGGCTCTGCCAGCGTCTGTTTGAATCTATTTGAATCTGCTTGGCTCTGGCAGGTTCTGTATGATTTGTTTGTCAACTGTTTGGATCTGTGTTGCTCTGGCAAGATCTGTTTGTGACTTTTTGTTTCTGCTTGGATCTGTTTGGCTGTGCCAGGCTCTGTTTTGCTCTGGTTGCCTCTGCCAGGCCCTACCAGGCTCTGTTTTGCTCTGCCAGGCTCTGTGTGGCATAGTCTCGCTCTACTTGGCTCTATTTGGATCTGTTAGGCTCTGACAGGCTCGTTTCTATCTGTTTGGATTGGTTAGGCTCTGCCAGGCTCTACGTGGCACTATTTGGCTATGTGAGGCTCTGTTAGGATCTGCGTGGGTCTGCCTGTGTCTGCCAGGCTCTACTTTTTCTGCCAGAAACTCTTTGGCTCAGCGAGGCTCTCTTTGGCTCTGTCAGGCTCCTCTCTGGTTCTATCTGCCTCTCTTTGGCTCTGTTAGGCTCTGTTTGGCTCTGTTTGGCTCTGTCTGGATCTACCAGGCTCTGTTTGGCTCTGTCTGGCTACGTTTGGTTCTGTTAGGCTATCATTGGCTCTGCGAGTCTATTTTTGGCTTTGTAGGGCTCTCTTTGGATCTTCAACGCTCTGTTTGGCACTGTTTGGCTCCGTTTGGAGCTGCCAGGCTGTGTTCTGCTCTGCAGGCTCTTTTTGACTCTGTCAGTCTCTGATTGGCTTTAAAGGGCCCTGTTTGCCTGTGCCAGGATCTGATTGGCTATGTTTCTCTTCTCCAGGCTCTGTTTGGCTCTGATTGTCTTCGAATGGCCCTGTTTGGCCATGTTTGGCACTGCCAGGCTCTTTTTGGCTCTGTTGTGTTTTTTTGTTTCTGATTGGCTCTGTTTGCCTATGCCAGGCTCTGTTTGGGTCTGCCAAGCCCTACCTGGCGCTGCTTGGCTCTGTTTGCCTCTTGCAGGCTCTGTTTGTCTTAGTGTGTCTCTGTTTGTATCTGTCTGTCTCTGTTTGACTCTGCAAGTCTCGGTTTGGCTCTTCTTGGATCTGTTGGGATCTGTTTGGCTCTGCCAGACACTGATAGGTTCTGATTGACTCTGTGTGGCTCTCTTTGGCTCTGCCAGGTTCTGGTGAGCCCCACCCAGCTCTGCCGGGCTCTATTTGGATATATGTGGCTCTGCCAGGTTTGTTTGACTGTCTTTGACTCTGCTTGGCTCTGTCAGGCTCTGATTTGTTTGTCTCTGTTTGGATCTGTGTTGCCCTGCCAAGATCTGTTTGTGACTTTTTGTTTCTGATTGGCTCTGTTTGGCTGTGCCAGGCTCTGCTTTGCTCTGTTCGGCCCTGCCAGGCCCTACCAGGTTCTGTCTTGCACCGCCAGGCTGTGTGTGGCATAGTCTCGCTCTGTCTGCCTCTATTTGGATTTGTTTGGCTCTACCAGGCTCCGTTTTTATCTGTTTGGATTGGTTTGGCTCTGCCAGGCTCTTGTCAGCACTGAAACAAAAACAGAATTACCTGGTAAAATTCAGCAGGTCTGGCAGCATCGGTGGAGAACAACAGAGTCGACGTTTCCAGTCCTCACGAGCCTTCAACAGAACTGGGTATAGTTAGGAGAGGGGTGAAATATAAGCTGGTTGAACGTGGGTGGGTGGTTGTAGGGACAAGCAAGCAGTGATAGGAGCAGAAAATCAAACCATGTCACGGACAAAATTATCAAAGAGGTGTTGAAGGTAGTGATATTATCTAAGGAAATGCGTTAATTAAGAATGGATGGCAGGACACTCAAGATACATCTCAAGTGGGATTGGGGTGGAAAGACTGACAAGGTATTTGTTGTAGATTTTAAAATAATGGAAATAGTTGGGAAAAGAAAAAATCGATACAAAGTAATGAAAACAACAGAAGGGCGGGGGAAGAAACGGGGTTGGGAAATGGGGAGGGAGTTTAAGATCTAAAGTTGTTGAATTCAATATTCAGCGCGGAAGGCTGTAAAGTGCATAGTTGGAAGATTAGGTGCTGTTCCTCCAGTTTGCGTTGGGCTTCACAAGCGCTCTCCTCTACATTGGAGAGACCAAACACAAACTGGGCGACCGCTTTGCACAACACCTTCGGTTTGTCCACATGAAAGACCAAACCTCCCTGTCGCTTGCCATTTTAACACTCCCCCTGCTCTCTTGCCCACATGTCTGTCCTTGGCTTGCTGCATTGTTCCAATGAAGTCCAACGCAAACTGGAGGAGCAGCATCTCATCTTCCGACTAAGCACTTTACAGCCTTCTGGGCTGAATATTGAATTCAACAACTTTAGATATTAAACTCTCTCCCCCCTTCCCCACCCCTTTTCTTCCCCCTCCCTTTTCTTTTTTTCAATAATTTATGTAGATTTTTCGTTTCCCACCTATTTCCATTATTTTAAAATCTACAACTAATACCTTCTCACTGTTTCCACCCCACCCCCACTAGAGCTGTAACTTGAGCGTCCTGCCATCAATTCTTAATTAGCACATTTTCTTAGATAATATCACGACTTTCAACACGTCTTTGATTCTTTTGTCTGAGGCAACTTTGGATTATTTGCTCCTATCACTGCTTGCTAGTCCCTACAACTCACCCTTCACCCCCCACGACCCCTCAACTTCTCTCGCCCCCACCCCCCCACCCCCACCTTAAACCAGCTTATATTTCACCTCTCGCCTAACTACACTCAGTTCTGTTGAAGGGTCGTGAGGACTCGACATATCGACTCTACTGTTCTCCGCCGATGCTGCCAGACCTGCTGCGTCTTTCCAGGTTTTTTTTCTTTGGATTTCCAGCATCCGCAGTAGTTTTTAGTTTTTCGTTTTTATCTACTTGGCACTGTTTGGCTATGCAAGTCTCTCTTAGGCTCTGCTTGGCTCTGCCAGGGTCTGTTGGTCTCTAATTTGGTCTGCCTGAAACTGTATGGCTCAGCGAGTTTCTCCTGAGTTCTGTCAGGCTGTCTCTTGTTTTGACTGCCTCTCTTTGGCTCCGTCAGGCTCTGTGTTGCTCTGTTTGGCACTCTTTGGCTCTGCCAGGCATTGTTTTGGTCTGCCAGGCTCTGATTGCTTTAATGGGCCCTGTTTGCGTGTGCCAGGATCTCTTTGGCTATGTTTCTCTTCTCCAGGCTCTGTTTGGCTCTGTTTGTTTTCGAATGGCTCCGTTTGCTTTCTTTGGCACTGCCAGGCTCTTTTTAAGCTCTGTTGTGTTTGCTTGTTTCTGATTGGCTCTGTTCGCCTGTGCCAAGATCTCTTTGGATCTGCTAAGCACTGTATGGGTTAATTAGCACTGTTTGGCTTTAGGAGGATCTGTTTGGCTCTGTTCGGCTCTTTTTGCCTCTTGCAGGCTCTGTTGGTCTCTGTTTGTACCTGCTTGTCTCTGTTTGACTTTGCCAGGCTCGGTTTGGCTCTAGGAGGATCTGTTGGGCTCTGTTAGGCTCTGTTTGGCTCTGCCAGGCTCTGTTTGTATCTGTCTGTCTCTGTTTCCTCCGTTCGGCTCTGCCAGACTCTATTTGGCGCTGATTGACTCTGTGTGGCTCTGTTTGGCTCTCTTCAGCTGTGCCAGGTTCTGTGTGTTTTAATTAACTCTGTTTGGCTCTTTTTATGTCTGCCAGTCTCTGTCATGCTCTCTTTGTATCTGCTAGGCTCTGCTTGGCTCTGTTTGACGCTGAATGGCTCTGTTTGGCTCTCCGAGGCTCGGTTTTGCTCTGATTTGCTCTGTTTGCCTCTTGCAGGCTCTGTTTGTCTTAGTGTGTCTCAGTTTGTATCTGTTTGTCTCTATTTGACTCTGCCAGGATTGGTTTGGCTCTGATTGAATCTGTGTGGCTCTCTTTGGCTCTGCCAGGCTCTGGTTAGCCCTACCTGGCTCTGGCACGATCTGTTTGTCTCTGCCAGGCCTCTGTTCCTCTCTGCCCGGAACTGTTTTGGTCTGCCCGACCTTGTTAGGATCTTTCTTGCTCTGCCACTATCTATTTGTATCTGCTTGACTCATTTTGGCACTGTTTGGCACTGTTTGTCTCTGCCAGGCTGTGTTTTGGTCTTCCAGGCTCTCTGTGGTTCTGCCAAGTTCTGTTTGGCACTGTTTGGATCGACCAAGATCTGTTTCGCTTTGTTTGGCTTCATTTGGCTCTGTTTGGCTCTGCAAGGCCCTAGGAGGCTATATTCGGCTCTGACAGGCTCTGCCATGCGCTGTTTGTCCCTGCTAGGCTCTGTTTGGCTCTGCTTGATGCTGTTTGGATCCGTTTGGCTCTGTTTGGCTATGCCCGTCTGTGATATGGTGTGCCAGGCTCTGTTTGGCTCTGCAGGGTCTGTTTTACTGTCTTTGACTCTGCTTGGCTCTGGCAGGCTCTGTTTGATTTGTTTGTCACTGTTTGGATCTGTGTTGCTCTGCCAAGATCTGTTTGTGACTTTTTGTTTCTGCTTGGCTCTGTTTGGCTGTGCCGTGCTCTGTTTGGCTCTCTTTTGCTCTGTTTGGCTCAGTTTTGCTCTGTTTTGCTCTGTTTCCCTCTGTTTGTCTCTGTTTCGCTCTGTTCTCCTCTGTTTTCCCCTGTTTGGCTCTGTTTGGCTCCGTTTGCTCTGTTTGGCTCTGTGTTGATCTGTTTGGCCCTGTTTTGCACTGTTTTGCTCTGTTTGGCTATGTTTGGCTCTGTTTTGGCTCTATTCTGCTCTAATCACCTCTGTTTGGCTCTTTTTGACTCTGTTTGGCTCTGTTCGGCTCTGTTTGACTCTGCCTTGCTCTGTTTGTTTCTGTTTGGCTCTGTTTGGCTCTGATTGGCTCTGTTTGGCTGTGCTTTGCTCTGTTTGGCTCGGTTTGGCACTGTTTGTCTCTGTTTCGCTCTGTTTGGCTCTGTTTTACTCTGTTTTGCTCTGTCTGGCTCTGTTTGGCTCTGTTTGGCTGTGTTTTTCTCTGTTTGGCTCTGTTTGGCACTGTTTTTCTCTGTTTTCCTCTGTTTGGCTCTGTTTGGCTCTGTTTTGCTCTGTGTGGTTCTGTTTGGCTCTGTTTGACTCTGTTATGCTCTGTTCCCCTCTGTTTGGCTCAGATTGGCTCTGTTCTCCTCTGTTTTCCTCTGTTTGGCTCTATTTGGCTCTGTTTTCCTCTGTTTTCCTCTGTTTGGCTCAGTTTGTCTCTGTTTTGCTTCGTGTGGTTCAGTTTGGCTCTGTTTGGCTTTCTTTGACTATGCTCGCTCTGCCAGGATCTATTTGGCTTTGTTCGTCTCTGATTGGCTCTGTGATGCAATGCCAAGCTCTGTGTGTGTCTGTTTCTTTCTCATTGGCTCCGTTTTGCTCTGCCAGTCTCTGGTTAGGTTAGCCTTACCTAACTCTTTCAGGCTCTGTTTGGCACTTTTTGGCTCTCGTAGGCTCAGTTTGGCTGTGTTTGGCTCTGCCAAACTCTGCCACGATCTGTTTGTCTCTGCCTGGCCTCTGTTTCTCTCTGCCCGGATCTGTTTTAGTCTGCCTGACAATGTTAGGGTCCTTTTGACTCTGCCACTATCTATTTGTATCTGCTTGACTCATTGTGGCACTGTTTGGAACTGTTTGTCTCTGCCAGGCTGTGTATTGGTCTGCAAGGCTCTGTTTGGCTCTGCCAGTTTCTGTTTGGCTCTGTTTGGATCGGCCAACGTCTGATTCGCTCTGTTTGGATTCGTTTGGCTCTGACAGGCTAAGTTTGGCTCTGTTTAGCTCTGCTATGCTCTGCCACGCTCTGTTTGTCTCTGCCTGGCTCTGTTTGACGCTGGTTGGCTCTGTCTGGCTCTGCGAGGCTCAGTTTGGCTCTGATTTGCTCTGTTTGCCTCTTGCAGGCTCTGTTTGTCTTGGTTTCTCTCAGTTTGTATCTGTCTGTCTCTGTTTGACTCTGGCAGGCTTGGTTTGGCTCTGATTGAATCTGTGTGGCTCTGTTTGGCTCTCTTTGGCTCTGTCATGCTCTGGTTAGCGTTACCTGGCTCTGTCAGGCTCCTTTTGGCTGTGCTAGGCTCTGACAGGCTAAGTTTGGCTCTGTTTAGCTCTGCTATGCTCTGCCAAGCTCTGTTTGGCTCTGCCTGGCTCTGTTTTTCTCCGCCTGACTTTGTTAGGCTCTTTTTGGCTCTGCTACTCTCTATTTGTATCTGCTTGACTCTGTTTAGCACTGTTTGGCTCGGCCAGGCTTTGTTATCGTCTGTCAGGCTCTGTATGGCTCTGCCAAGCTCTGTTTGGCTTTCTTTGACTCTGCTCGCTCTGCCAGGCTCTGTTTAGCCTTGTTTGTCTCTGATTGGCTTGGTGATGCAATGCCGAGCTCTGTTTGTGTCTGTTTCTTTCTCATTGGATCTATTTGGCTCTGCCAGGCTCCGGTTAGCCCAACCTAGCTCTGTCAGGCTCTGTTTGGCTGTTTTTGGCTGTGGCAGGCTCAGTTTGACTGTATTTGGCTCTGCCAGACCTCTGTTTCTCTCTGCCCGGATCTGTTTAGGTCTGCTTGACCATGTTAGGCTCTTTTTGGCTCTGCCACTATCTATTTGTATCTGCTTGACTCATTTTGGCACTGTTTGGCACTTTTTGTCTCTGCCAGGCAGTGTTTTGTTCTGTCAGGCTCTGTTTGGCTCTGTTTGGATCGGCCAAGATCTGTTTCGCTCTGTGTGGCTTCGTTTGGCTCTGTTTGGTTCTGCCAGTCCCTAACAGGCTCTATATGGCTCTGACAGGCTGTGCCACGCGCTGTTTGTCTCTGCGAGGCTCTGTTTGGCTCTGCTTGATGCTGTTTGGATCTGTTTGACTCTGTTTGGCTATGCCAGTCTTTGATTTGTTGTGCCAGGCTCTGCTTAGCTCTTCCAGGCTCTGTTTGACTGTCTTCGACTCTGCTTGGCTCTGTCAGGCTCTGTTTGATTTGTTTGTCACTGTTTGGATGTGTGTTGCTCTGCCAACATCTGTTTGTGACTTTTTGTTTCTGCTTGGATCTGTTTGGCTGTGCCAGGCTCTGTTTGGCTCTGCCATGCCATACCAGGCTCTGTTTGGCTCTGCGAGGTTCTGTATGGCTTAATTAGCTCTGTTTGGCTCTAGGAGGATCTGTTTGGCTCTGTTCGGCTCTTTTTGCCTTTTGCAGGCTCTGTTGGTCTCTGCTTGGATCTGTTGGTCTCTGTTTGGCTCTGCCAGGCTCTTTTGTATCTGTTTGTATCTGTTTGTCTCTATTTGACTCTTCCAGGCTTGGATTGGCTCTGCTTGGATCCGTCAGGCTCTGATTGTATTTGTTTGTCTCCGTTTGACTCTGCCACTCTTGGATTGATCTGCTTGGAACTGTTGGGCTCTGTTTGGCTCTGCTAGGCTCTGCCAGGCTCTGTTTGTATCTGTTTGTATACGTTTGTCTCCGTTTGACTCTGCCAGGCTGGGATTGGCTCTGCTTGGATCTGTTGGGCTTTGTTTGGCTCTGCTAGGCTCTGTTTTCATCTGTCTGTCTCTGTTTCATCCGTTCGGCTCTGCCAGGCTCTGTTTGGCACTGATTGACTCTGTGTGGCTCTTTTTGGCTCTCTTTGGCTGTGCCAGGCTCTGTGTGTTTTAACTAACTCTGTTTGGCTCTTTTTATGTCTGCCCGTCTCTGCCATGCTCTCTTTGTAACTGCTAGGCTCTGCTTGGCTCTGTTTGACGCTGAATGGCTCTGTTTGGCTCTATGAGGCTCGGATTTGCTCTGATTTGCTCTGTTTGCCTCTTGCAGGCTCTGTTGTCCTAGTTTGACACAGTTTGTATGTGTTTTTCTCTGTTTGACTCTGCCAGGCTTGGTTTGGCTCTGAATGAATCTGTGTGCCCCTGTCTGGCTCTCTTTGGCTCTGCCAAGCTCCGGTTAGACCTACCTGGCTGTACCACGATCTGTTTGTCTCTGACAGGCCTCTATTCCTCTCTGCCCTGATCTGTTTTGGTCTGCCTGACCTTGTTAGGCTCTTTCTGGCACTGCCACTATCTATTTGTATCTGCTTGACTCCTTTTTGCACTGTTTGGCAATGTTTGGCTCTGCCAGGCTGTGTTTTGGTCTTCCAGGCTCTGTTTGGCTCTGCCAGGTTCTGTTTGACCCTGTTTGGATCGGCCAAGACGTGTTTCGCTTTGTTTGGCTTCGTTTGGCTCTGTTTGGCTCTGCAAGGCCCTAGGAGGCTGTATTCGGATCTGACAGTGTCTGCCACGCGCTGTTTGTCTCTGCGAGGCTCTGTTTGGCTCTGCTAGATGCTGTTCGGATCTGTTTGGCTCTGTTTGGCTATGCCAGTCTGTGATTTGGTGTGCCAGGCTCTGTTTGGCTCTGCTAGGGTTTGTTTGACTGGCTTTGACTCTGCTTGGCTCTGACAGGCTCTGTTTGATTTGTTTGTCACTGTTTGGATCTGTGTTGCTCTGCCAAGATCTGTTTGTGACTTTTTGTTTCTGCTTGGCTCTGTTTGGCAGTGCCAGCCTCTGTTTTGCTCTGTTTGTCTCCGCCAGGCCCTACCAGGCTCTGTTTTGCTCTGCCAGGCTCTGTGAGGCGTAACCTCGCTCCATTTGAATCTGTTAGGCACTGCCAGGCTCCGTTTCTATCTGTTTGGATTGGTTAGGCTCAGCCAGGCTCTACTTGGCACTATTTGGCTATGCGAGGCTGTGTTAGGCTCTGCTTGGCTCTGCCAGGGCCTGCCAGGATCTACTTTGGTCTGCGAGAAACTGTTTGTGTCAGCGAGGATCTCATTTGGCTCTGTCAGGCTCTCTCTGGTTCTGTCTGGCTCTCCTTGGCTCTGTCAGGCTCTGTTTGGCTCTGTTTGGATCTACCAGGCTCTGTTTGGCTCTGTATTGGCTCTGACAGTCTCTGGTTTGCTCTGTATATCTTCGAATGGCTCTGTTTGGTTCTGTTTGGCACTGACAGGCTCTTTTTGGCTCTGTTATGTTTCTTTTTCTTCTGATTGGATCTTTTGCCTGTGCCAGGCTCTGTTTGGCTTTGCCAAGCCATAGCAGGCTCTGTTTGGCTCTGCCAGGCTCTGTTTGGCTTAATTAGCTCCGGTTGGCTCTAGGAGGATCTGTTTGGCTCTTTTCGGCTCTTTTTGCCTCTTGCAGGCTCTGTTGGTCTCTGTTTGTATCTGCTTGTCTCTGTTTGACTCTTCCAGGCTCGATTTGTCTCTGCTTGGATCTGTTGGGCTCTGTTTGGCTCTGCCAGGCTCTGCCTGGCTCTGTTGTATCTGTTTGTATATGTTTGTCTCTGACTCTTACAGGCTCGGATTGGCTCTGCTTAGATCTGTTGGGCTCTGTTTGGCTCTCCCAGGATCTGTTTGTATTTGTCTGCCTCTGTTTCCTCCGTTCGGATCTGCCAGACTCTGTTTGGCACTGATTGACTCTGTGTGGCTCTGTTTGGCTCTCTTTGGCTGTGCCAGGCTCTGTGTGTTTTCATTAACTTTGTTTGGTTCTTTTTGTTTCTGACAATCTCTGCCATGCTCTGTTTGTCTCCGCTAAGCACTGCTTGGCTCTGTTTGACTCTGATTTGCTTTGTTTGGCTCTGCGAGGCTCGGTTTGGCTCTGATATGGTTTGTTTGCCTCTTGCAGGCTCTGTTTGTCATGGTTTGTCTCAGTTTGTATCTGTTTGTCTCTGTTTGACTATGTCAGGCTTGGTTTGGCTCTGATTGAATCTGTGTGGTTCTGTTTGGCTCTCTTTGGCTCTGCCAGGCTCTGGTTAGCCCTACCTGGCTCTACCACGATCTGTTTCATTCTGCCAGGCCTCTGTTCCTCTCTGACCGGATTTGTTTTGGTCTGCCTCACCTTGTTGGGCTATTTTTGGCTCTGCCACTATCTATTTGTATCTGCTTGACTCAATCTGGCACTGTTTGGCACTCTTTGCCTCTGCCACGCTGTGTTTTGGTCTGGCAGGCTCTGTTTGGCTCTGCCAGGTTCTGTTTGGCCCTGTTTGGATCGGCCAAGATCTGTTTCGCTCTGTTTGGCTTCGTTTGGCTCTGTTTGGCTCTGCAAGGCCCTAGCAGTCTGTATTTGGCTATGACAGACTCTGCAACGCTCTGTTTGTCTCTGCGAGGCTCTGTTTGGCACTGCTTGATGCTGTTCGGAACTGGTTGGCTATGTCTGGCTATGCCAGCCTGTGACTTGGTGTGCCACGCTCTGTTTGGCTCTGCCAGGGTCTGTTTTACTGTCTTTGAATCTGCTTGGCTCTCGCAGGTTTTGTATGATTTGTTTGTCTCTGTTTGGATCTGTGTTGCTCTGCCAAAATCTGTTTGTGACTTTTTGTTTCTTCTTGGATCCGTTTGGCTGCGCCAGGCTCTGTTTTGCTCTGTTTGTCTCTGCCAGGCCCTACCAGGCTCTGTTTTGCTCTGCCAGGCTCTATGTGGCGTAGTCTCGCTCTACTTGGCTCTATTTGGATCTGTTGGCTCTGACAGGCTCCTTTTCTATCTGTTTGTATTGGTTAGGCTCTGCCAGGCTCTACTTGGCACTATTTGGCTATGTGAGTCTCTGTTAGGCTAAGCGTGGCTCTGCCAGTGTCTGCCAGGCTCTACTTTATCTGCCAGAAACTGTTTGGCTCAGCGAGGTTCTCTTTGGCTCTGTCAGGTTCTCTCTGGTTCTGTCTGCCTCTCATTGGCTCTGTCAGGCTCTGATTGGCTCTGTTTGGCTCTGTCTGCACCTACCAGGCTCTGTTTGGCTCTGTCTGGCTACGTGTGGTTCTGTTAGGCTATCATTGGCTCTGCCAGTCTCTTTTTGGCTTTGCAAGGCTCTCTTTGGATCTTAAAGGCTCTGTTTGGCACTGTTTGGCTCCGTTTGGCGCTGCCAGGCTGTGTTCTGGTGTGCAGGCTCTTTTTGGCTCTGTCAGGTTCTGATTGGCTTTAAATGGCCCTGTTTGCCTGGGCCAGGATCTGGTTGGCTATGTTTCTCTTCTCCAGGCTCTGTTTGGCTCTGTTTGTCTTCGAATGGCTCTGTTTGGCCATGTTTGGCACTGCAGGCTCTTTTTGGCTCTGTTGTGTTTGTTTGTTACTGATTGGCTCTGTTTGCCTATGCCAGGCTCTGTTTTGGTCTGCCAAGCCCTACCTGGCTCTGCTTGGCTCTCTTTGGCTCTGCCAGCCTCAGTTTGTCTCTTATTGGCTCTGTTTGCCTCTTGCAGGCTCTGTTTGTCTTAGTGTGTCTCTGTTTGTATCTGCCTGTCTCTGTCTGACTCTGCGAGTCACGGTTTGGCTCTCCTTGGATCTGTTTGGCTCTGCCAGACACTGATAGGCTCTGATTGACTCTGTGTGGCTCTCTTTAGCACTCTTTGGCTCTGCCAGGTTCTGGTGAGCCCCACCCAGCTCTGCCGGGCTCTATTTGGATTTGTGTGGCTCTGCCAGGTCTGTTTGACTGTCTTTGACTCTGCTTGGCTCTGCCAGGGTCTGTTAGTCTCTGCTATGGTCTCCCTGAAACTGTATGGCTCAGCCAGGTTCTCCTGGGTTCTGTCAGGCTGTCTCTGGTTCTGACTGGCTCTCTTTGGCTCCGTCAGGCTCTGTGATGCTCTGTTTGGCACTGTTTGTCTCTGCCAGGCAGTTTTTTGGTCTGCCAGGCTCTTTTTGGCTCTGCCAGGCACTGATTGCTTTAAAGGGCCCTGTTTGCGTGTGCCAGGATCTCTTTGGCTATATTTCTCTTCTCCAGGCTCTGTTTGGCTCTGTTTGTCTTCGAATGGCTCCGATTGCTATCGTTGGCACTGCCAGGCTCTTTTTAGCTCTGTTGTGTTTGTTTGTTTCTGATTGGCTCTGTTTTCTGTGCCAGAATCTCTTTGGCTCTGTTAAGCTCTGTGTCGCTTAATTAGCTCTCTTTGGCTCTAGGAGGATCTGTTTGGCTCTGTTCGGCTCTTTTTGCCTCTTGCAGGCGCTGTTGGTCTCTGTTTGTACCTGCTTGTCTCTGTTTGACTTTGCCAGGTTCGGTTTGGCTCTAGGAGCATCTGTTGGGCTATGTTTGGCTCTGTTTGGCTCTACCAGGCTCTGTATGTATCTGTTTGTATATGTTTGTCTCGGTTTGACTCTTCCAGGCTCGGATCGGGTCTGCTTGGATCTGTTGGGCTCTGTTTGGCTCTGCCAGGCTCTGTTTGTATCTGTTTGTATATGTTTGTCTCTGTTTGACTCTTCCAGGCTCGGATTGGCTCTGCTTGGATCTGTTGGGCTCTGTTTGGCTCTGCCAGGATCTGTTTGTATCTGTCTGTCTCTGTTTCCTCCGTTCGGCTCTGCCAGACTCTGTTTGGCACTGATTGACTCTGTGTGGCTCTGTTTGGCTCTCTTTGGCTGTGCCAGGCTCTGTGTGTTTTAATTAACTCTGTTTGGCTCTTTTTATGTCTGCCAGTCTCTGCCATGCTCTGTTTGTCTCTGCTCGGCTCTGGTTGGCTCTGTTTGACGCTGAATTGCTCTGTTTGGCTCTGCGAGGCTCGGTTTTGCTCTGATTTGCTCTGTTTGCCTCTTGCAGGCTCTATTTGTCTTAGTGTGTCTCAGTTTGTATCTGTTTGTCTCTGTTTGACTCTGCCAGGCTTGGTTTGGCTCTAATTGAATCTGTGTGGCCCTGTTTGGCTCTCTTTGGCTCTGCCAGATCTCGTTCGCCCTACCTGGCTCTGCCACAATCTGTTTGTCTCTGACAGGCCTCTATTCCTCTCTGCCCGGATCTGTTTTGGTCTGCCTGTCCTTGTTAGGCTCTTTCTGGCTCTGCCACTATCTATTTGTTTCTGCTTGACTCATTTTGGCACTGTTTGGCAATATTTGGCTCTGCCAGGCTGTGTTCTGGTCTTCCAGGCTCTGTTTGGCTCTGCCACGTTCTGTTTGACCCTGTTCATATCGGCCAGGATGTGTTTCGCTTTGTTTGGCTTCGTTTGGCTCTGTTTGGCTCTGCAAAGGCCCTAGGAGGCTGTATTCGGCTCTGACAAGCTCTGCCACGCGCTGTTTGTCTCTGCGAGGCTCTGTTTGGCTCTGCTAGATGCTGTTTGGATCTGTTTGGCTCTGTTTGGCTATGCCAGTCTGTGATCTGGTGTGCCATCTCTGTTTGGCTCTGCTCGGCTCTGTTTGACTGTCTTTGACTCTGCTTGGCTCTGGCAAGCTCTGTTTGATTTGTTTGTCACTGTTTGGATCTGTGTTGCTCTGCCAAGATCTGTTTGTGTCTTTTTGTTTCTGCTTGGTTCTGTTTGACTGTGCTAGGCTCTGTTTTGCTCTGTTTGTCTCTGCCAGGCCCTACCAGGCTCTGTTCTGCTCTGCCAGGCTCTGTGTGGCGTAGTCTCGCTCTATGTGCCTCTATTTGCTTCTGTTACGCTCTGCCAGGCTCCGTTTTTATCTGTTTGGATTGGTTAGGCTCTGCCAGGCTCTACTTGGCACTATTTGGCTATGCGAGGCTGTGTTAGGCTCTGCTTGGCTCTGCCAGGTTCTGCCAGGCTCTACTTTGGTCTGCGAGAAACTGTTTGTCTCAGCGAGGATCTCATTTGGCTCTGTCAGGCTCTCTCTGGTTCTGTCTGGCTCTCTTTGGCTCTGTCAGGCTCTGTTTGGCTCTGTTTGGATCTACCACGCTCTGTTTGGCTCTGACAGTCTCTGGTTGGCTCTGTATGTCTTCGAATGGCTCTATTTGGTTCTGTCTGGCACTGACAGGCTCGTTTTGGCTCTGTTATGTTTGTTTGTTTCTGATTGGCTCTGTTTGCCTGTGCCAGGCTCTGTTTGGCTCTGCCAAGCCATAGCAGGCTCTGTTTGGCTCTGCCAGGCTTTGTGTGGCTTAATTAGCTCTGTTTGGCTCTGGGAGGATCTGTTTGGCTCTGTTCGGCTCTTTTTGCCTCTTTCAGGCTCTGTTGCTCTCTGTTTGTATCTGCTTGTCGCTTTTTGACTCTGCCAGGCTCGCTTTGGCTCTGCTTGGATCTGTTGGGCTCTGTTTGGCTCTGCCAGGCTCTGTTTGTATCTGTTTGTATATGTTTGTCTCTGTTTGACTCTTCCAGTCTCGGATTGGCTCTGCTTGGATCTGTTGGGCTCTGTTAGGCTCTGCCAGGATCTGTTTGTATCTGTCTGTCTCTGTTTCCTCCGTTCGGCTCTGCCAGACTCTGTTTGGCACTGATTGACTCTGTGTGGCTCTGTTTGTCTCTCTTTGGCTGTGCCAGTCTCTGTGTGTTTTCATTAACTTTGTTTGGCTCTTTTTGTTTCTGCCAATCTCTGCCATGCTCTGTTTGTCTCTGCTAGGCACTGCTTGGCTCTGTTTGACGCTGATTGGCTTTGTTTGGCTCTGCGAGGCTCGGTATGGCTCTGATTTGCTTTACTTGCCTCTTGCAGGCTCTGTTTGTCATAGTTTGTCTCAGTTTGTATCTGTTTGTCTCTGTTTGACTCTGCCAGGCTTGGTATGGCTCTGATTGAATCTGTTTGGTTCTGTTTGGCTCTCTTTGGCTCTGCCAGACTCCGGTTAGCCCTACCTGGCTCTACCACGATCTGTTTGATTCTGCCAGGCCTCTGTTCCTCTCTGCCCGAATTTGTTTTGGTCTGCCACACCTTGTTGGGCTATTTTTGGCTCTGCCACTATCTATTTGTATATGCATAACTCATTCCGGCACTGTTTGGCACTGTTTGTCTCTGCCACGCTGTGTTTTTGTCTGGCAGGCTCTGTTTGGCTGTCGCCAGGTTCTGTTTGGCCCTGTTTGGATCGGCCAAGATCTGTTTCGCTCTGTTTGGCTTCGTTTGGCTCTGTTTGGCTCTGCAAGGCCCTAGCAGTCTGTATTTGGCTATGACAGGCTCTGCCACGCTCTGTTTGTCTCTGCGAGGCTCTGTTTGGCTCTGCTTGATGCTGTTCGGAACTGGTTGGCTCTGTTTGGCTATGCCAGCCTGTGATTTGGTGTGCCATGCTCTGTTTGGCTCAGCCAGGGTCTGTTTGACTGTCTTTGATTCTGCTTGGCTCCAGCAGGTTCTCTATGATTTGTTTCTCACTGTTTGGATCTGTGTTGCTCTGCCAAATTCTGTTTGTGACTTTTTGTTACTTCTTGGATCCGTTTGGCTGTGCCAGGCTCTGTTTTGCTCTGTTTGTCTCTGCCAGGACCTACCAGGCTCTGTTTTGCTCTGCCAGCCTCTGTGTGGCGTAGTCTCGCTCTACTTGTCGCTATTTGCATCTGTTGTCTCTGACAGGCTCCGTTTCTATCTGTTTGTATTGGTTAGGCTGTGCCAGGCTCTACTTGGCACTATTTGGCTATGCGAGGCTCTGTTAGGCTCTGCGTGGCTCTGCCAGTCTCTGCCAGGCTCTGCTTTATCTGCCAGAAACTGTTTGGCTCAGCCAGCTTCTCTTTGTCTCTGTGAGGTTCTCTCTGGTTCTGTCTGCCTCTCTTTGGCTCTGTCAGGCTCTGTTTGGCACTGTTTGGCTCTGTCTGCATCTACCAGGCTCTGTTTCGCTCTGTCTGTCTCTGTTTGATTCTGCGAATCTCGGTTTGGCTCTCTTTTGATCTGTTGGGATCTGTTTTGCTCTGCCAGACACTGATAGGCTCTGATTGACTCTGTGTGGCTCTCTTTTGCTCTCTTTCTCTCTGAAAGGTTCTGGTGAGCCCCACCCAGCTCTGTCGATCTCTATTTGGATTTGTGTGGCTCTGCCAGGTCTGTTTGACTGTCTTTGACTCTGCTTGGCTCTGTCAGGCTCTGATTTGTTTGTGTCTGTTTGGATCAGTGTTGCCCTGCCAAGATCTGTTTGTGACTTTTTGTTTCTGATTGGCTCTGTTTGGCTGTGACAGGCTCTGCTTTGCTCTGATCGGCTCTGCCAGGCTCTAACAGACTCTGTCTTGCACCGCCAGGCTGTGTGTGGCATAGTCTCGCTCTGTCTGCCTCTACTTGGATTTGTTTGGCTCTGCCAGGCTCTTGTTAGCACTGAAACAAAAACAGAATTAGCTGGAAAAATTCAGCAGGTCTGGTAGCATCGGTGGAGAACAACAGAGTCGACGTTTCGAGTCCTCACGACCCTTCAACAGAACTGGGTATAGTTAGGAGAGGGGTGAAATATAAGCTTGTTTAACGTGGGTGGGTGGTGGTAGGGATAAGCAAGCAGTGATAGGAGCAGAATATCAAAATATGTCACAGACAAAAGTATCAAAGAGATGTTGAAGGTAGTGATATTATCTAAGGAAATGTGCTAATTAAGAATGGATGGCAGGACACTCAAGATACATCGCTAGTGGGACTGGGGTGGAAAGACTGACAAGGTATTTGTTGTAGATTTTAAAATAATCGAAATAGGTGGGAAAAGAAAAATCGATATAAATTAATGAAAACAACAGAAGGGAGGGTGAAGAAAGGGGGTGGGGAAGGGGGGAGGGAATTGAAGATCTAAAGTTGTTGTATTCAATATTCAGCCCGGAAGGCTGTAAATTGCCCAATCGGAAGATGAGGTGCTGTTCCTCCAGTTTGCGTTGGGCTTCACAAGCGCTCTCCTCAACATTGGAGAGACCAAACACAAACTGGGCGACCGCTTTGCACAACACCTGCGGTTTGTCCACATGAAAGACCCAAACCTCCCTGTCGCTTGCCATTTTAACACTCCCCCTGCTCTCTTGCCCACATGTCTGTCCTTGGCTTGCTGCATTGTTCCAATGAAGCCCAACGCAAACTGGAGGAGCAGCACCTCATCTTCCGAATAGGCACTTTACAGCCTTCCGGGCTGAATATTGATTTTAACAACTTTAGATCTTTAACTCCCCCTCCCCCTTCCCCACCCCGTTTCTTCCCCCTCCCTTTTCATTTTTTCAATAATTTACATAGATTTTTCTTTTCCCACCTATTTCCATTATTTTAAAATCTACAGCTAATACCTTCTCACTCTTTCCACCCCACCCCCACTAGAGCTGTAACTTGAGTGTCCTTCCATCAATTCTTAATTAGCACATTTACTTAGATAACATCACCACTTACAACACCTCTTTGATTCTTTTGTCTGTGGCATCTTTTGATTATTTGCTCCAATCACTGCTTGCTTGTCCCTACAACCCACCACCCCCCTAAACCCTTCAACTTCTCTCTCCCCCACCCTCCCACTCCCACCTTAAACCAGATTATATTTCACCCCTCGCCTAACTACACTCAGTTCTGTTGAAGGGTCGTGAGGACTCGAAATATCGACTCTTCTCTTTTCCGCCGATGCTACCAGACCTGCTGCGTTTTTCCAGGTAATTTTGTTTTTTTCTTTGGATTTCCAGCATCCGCAGTAGTTTTTAGTTTTTCGTTTTTATCTACTTGGCACTGTTTGGCTATGCAAGGCTCTGTTAGGCTCTGCTTGGCTCTGCCAGGGTCTGTTAGACTCTACTTTGGTCTGCCTGAAACTGTATGGCTCAGCGAGGTTCTCCTGGGTTCTGTCAGGCTGCCTCTGGGTCTGACTGGCTTCCTTTGGCTCCGTCAGGCTCTGTGTTGGTCTATTTGGCACTGTTTGGCTCTGCCAGGCAGTAATTTGGTCTGCCAGGCTCTTTTTGGCTCTGCCAGGCTCTGATTGCTTTAAAGGGCCCTGTTTGCG
The DNA here is from genome assembly GCF_964194155.1 of Cetorhinus maximus. Taxonomy (NCBI): domain Eukaryota; kingdom Metazoa; phylum Chordata; class Chondrichthyes; order Lamniformes; family Cetorhinidae; genus Cetorhinus; species Cetorhinus maximus. Next base: position 18,600 of record NW_027597271.1, read on the forward strand.
TGTGCCAGGATCTATTTGGCTATGTTTCTCTTCTCCAGTCTGTGTTTGGCTCTGTTTGTCTTCAAATGGCTCCGCTATCTATCTTTGGCACTGCCAGGCTCTTTATTGCTCCGTTGTGTTTGCTTGTTTCCGATTGGCTCTGTTTGCCTGTGCCAGAATCTCTTTGGCTCTGCTAAGCTCTGTGTGGCTTAATTAGCTCTGTTTGGCTCTAGGAGGACCTGTTTGGCTCTGTTCGGCTCTTTTTGCCTCTTGCAGGCTCTGTTGGTCTCTGTTTGTACCTGCTTGTCTCTGTTTGACTTTGCCAGGCTCGGTTTGGCTCTAGGAGGATCTGTTGGGCTCTGTTTGGCTCCGTTTGTCTCTGCCAGGCTCTGTTTGTATCTGTTTGTATATGTTTGTCTCTGTTTGTCTCTTCTGTGCTCTGATTGGCTCTGCTCGGCTCTGGTTGGCTCTGTTTGACGCTGAATGGCTCTGTTTGGCTCGGTTTTGCTCTGATTTGCTCTGTTTGCCTCTTGCCGGCTCTCTTTGTCTTAGTATGTCACAGTTTGTATCTGTTTGACTCTGTTTTACTCTGCCAGGCTTGGTTTGGCTCTGATTGAATCTGTGCTGCTCTGTTTGGCTCTCTTTGGCTCTGCCAGGCTCTGGTTAGCCCTACCTGGCTCTGCCACGATCTGTTTGTCTCTGCAAGGCCTCTGTTCCTCTCTGCCCGGACCTGTTTTGGTCTGCCTGACCTTGTTAGGATATTTTTGGCTCTGCCACTATCTATTTGTATCTGCTTGACTCATTTTGGCACTGTTTGGCACTGTTTGTCTCTGCCAGGCTGTGTTTTGGTCTTCCAGGCTCTCTGTGGCTCTGCCAAGTTCTGTTTATACCTGCTTGGAACGGCCAAGATCTGTTTGGCTTCATTCGGCTTCGTTTGGCTCTGTTTGGCTCTGCAAGGCCCTAGGAGGCTGTATTCAGCTCTGACAGGCTCTGCCGCGCGCTGTTTGTCTCTGCGAGGCTCTGTTTGGCTCTGCTTGATGCTGTTTGGATCTGTTTGGCTCTGTTTGGCTATGCCAGTCTGTGATATGGTGTGCCAGGCTCTGTTTGGCTCTGCAGGGTCTGTTTTACTGTCTTTGACTCTGCTTGGCTCTGACAGGCTCTGTTTGATTTGTTTGTCACTGTTTGGATCTGTGTTGCTCTGCCAAGATCTGTTTGTGACTTTTTGTTTCTGTTTGGCTCTGTTTGTCTGTGCCATGCTCTGTTTGGCTCTGTTTTGCTCAGTTTGGATCTGTTTTGCTCTATTCCCCTCTGTTTGTCTCTATTTCGCTTTGTTCTCCTCTGTTTTCCTCTGTTTGGCTCTGTTTGGCTCCGTTTTGCTCTGTTTGGCTCTGTGTTGATTGTTTGGCCCTGTTTTGCACTGTTTTGCTCTGTTTGGCTATGTTTGGCTATGGTTTGGCTCTATTCTGCTCTATTTGCCTCTGTTTGTCTCTGTACGGCTCCGTTTGACTCTGCCTTGCTCTGTTTGTTTCTGTTTGGCTCTGTTTGGCTCTGTTTGACTCTGTTTTGCTCTGTCTGGCTCTGTTTGGCTCTGTTTGGCTCTGTTTTGCTCTGTGTGGTTCTCTTTGGCTCTGTTTGGATCTGTTTTGCTCTGTTCTCCTCTGTTTGTCTCTGATTGGCTCTGTTCTCCTCTGTTTTCGTCTGCTTTCCTCTGTTTGGCTCAGTTTGGCTCTGTTTTGCTCTGTGTTGTTCAGTTAGACTCTGTTTGGCTTTCTTTCACTATGCTCGCTCTGCCAGGCTCTATTTGGCTTTGTTCGTCTCTGATTGGCTCTGTGATGCAATGCCAAGCTCTGTTTGTGTCTGTTTCTTTCTCATTGGCTCTGTTTGGCTCTGCCAGGCTCTGGTTAGGTTAGCCTTACCTAGCTCTGTCAGGCTCTGTTTGGCTCTTTTTGGCTCTCGCAGGCTCAGTTTGACTGTGTTTGGCTCTGCCAGACTCTGCCACGATCTGTTTGCCTTTGCCAGGCCTCTGTTTCTCTCTGCCCGGATCTGTTTTTGTCTGCCTGGCCATGTTAGGCTCTTTTTGACTCTGCCACTATCTATTTGTATCTGCTTGACTCATTTTGGCACTGTATGGCACTGTTTGTCTCTGCCAGGCTGTGTTTTGGTCTGCCAGGCTCTGTTTGGCTCTGCCAGGTTCTGTTTGGGTGTGGTTGGATCGGCCAATGTCTGATTCGCTCTGTTTGGCTTCGTTTGGCTCTGACAGGCTAAGTTTGGCTCTGTTTAGCTCTGCTATGCTCTGTCATGTTCTCTTCATCTCTGCCTGCCTCTGTTTGACGCTGGTGGGCTCTGTCTGGCTCTGCGAGGCTCAGTTTGGCTCTGATTGGCTCTGTTTGCCTCTTGCAGGCACTGTTTGTCTTAGTTTCTCTCAGTTTGTATCTGTCTGTCTCTGTTTCCTCCGTTGGACTCTTCCAGACTCTGTTTGGCACTGATTGACTCTATGTGGCTCTGTTTGGCTCTCTTTGGCTGTGCCAGGCTCTGTGTGTTTTAATTAACACTGTTTGTCTCTTTTTATGTCTGCCAGTCTCTGCCATGCTCTGTTTGTCTCTGCTCGGCTCTGGTTGGCTCTATTTGACGCTGAATGGCTCTGTTTGGCTCTGCGAGGCTCGGTTTTGCTCTGATTTGTTCTGTTTGCCTCTTGCAGGCTCTCTTTGTCTTAGTGTGTCACAGTTTGTATCTGTTTGTCTCTGTCTGATTCTGTCAGGCTTGGTTTGGCTCTGATTGACTCTGTGTGGCTCTGTTTGGCTCTCTTTGTCTCTGCCAGGCTCTGGTTAGCCCTACCTGGCTCTGGCACGATCTGTTTGTCTCTGCCAGGCCTCTGTTCCTTTCTGCCTGGACCTGTTTTGGTCTGCCTGACCTTGTTAGGATAGTTTTGGCTCTGCCACTATCTATTTGTATCTGCTTGACTCATTTTGGCACTTTTTGGCACTGTTTGTCCCTGCCAGGCTGTGTTTTGGTCTTCCAGGCTCTCTGTGGCTCTGCCAAGTTCTGTTTGGCCCTGTTTGGATCGGCCAAGACCTGTCTGGCTTTGTTTGGCTTCGTTTGGCTCTGTTTGGCTCTGCAAGGCCCTAGGAGGATGTATTCGGCTCTGACAAGCTCTGCCACGCGCTGTTTGTCTCTGCGAGGCTCTGTTTGGCTCTGCTTGATGATGTTTGGATCTGTTTGGCTCTGTTTGGCTATGCCAGTCTGTGATATGGTGTGCCAGGCTCTGTTTGGCTCTGCAGGGTCTGTTTGACTGTCTTTGACTCTGCTTGGCTCTGGCAGGCTCTGTTTGATTTGTTTGTCACTGTTTGGATCTGTGTTGCTCTGCCAAGATCTGTTTGTGACTTTTTGTTTCTGCTTGGCTCTGTTTGTCTGTGCCATGCTCTTTTTGGCTCTGTTTTGCTCTGTTTGGCTCAGTTTGGCTCTGTTTTGCTCTCTTCCCCTCTGTTTGCCTCTGTTTCGCTTTTTTCTCCTCTTTTTTCCTCTGTTTGGCTTTGTTTGGCTCCTTTTTGCTCTGTTTGGCTCTGTGTTGATCTGTTTGGCCCTGTTTTGCACTGTTTTGCTCTGTTTGGCTATGTTTGGCTCTGTTCTGGCTCTATTCTGCTCTATTTGCCTCTGTTTGACTCTTTTTGACTCTGTTTGGCTCTGTTCGGCTCTGTTTGACTCCGCCTTGATCTGTTTTTTCCTGTTTGGCTCTGTTTGGCTCTATTTGACTCTGTTTTGCTCTGTCTGCCTCTGATTGGCTCTGTTTGGCTCTGTTTTGCTCCGTTTGGCTCAGTTCTGCTCTATTTGTCTCTGTTTGGCTTTGTTTGGCTCTGCCTTGCTCTGTTTGTTTCTGTTTAACTCTGTTTGGCTCTGTTAGGCTTTGTTTTGCTCTGTTTGGATCTGTTTGTCTCTGTTGTGCTCTGTTTCCCTCTGTTTGGCTCTGTATTGCTCTGTTTGGCCCTGTTTTGCTCTGTTTTCCTCCGTTTGGCTCTGTTTTGCTCTTTGTGGTTCTGTTTGGCTCTGTTTGGCTCTGTTCTCCTCTGTTTTCCTCTGTTTGGCTCAGTTTGGCTCTGTTTTGCTCTGTGTGGTTCAGTTAGATTCTATTTGGCTTTCTTTGACTATGCTCGCTCTGCCAGGATCTATTTGGCTTTGTTCGTCTCTGATTGGCTCTGTGATGCAATGCCAAGCTCCGTTTGTGTCTGTTTCTTTCTCATTGGCTCTGTTTGGCTCTGCCAGGCTCTGGTTAGGTTAGCCTTACCTAGCTCTGTCAGGCTCTGTTTGGCTCTTTTTGGCTCTCGCAGGCTCAGTTTGGCTGTGTTTGGCTCTGCCAGACTCTGCCACGATCTGTTTGCCTTTGCCAGGCCTCTGTTTCTCTCTGCCCGGATCTGTTTTTGTCTGCCTGGCCATGTTAGGCTCTTTTTGACTCTGCCACTATCTATTTGTATCTGCTTGACTCATTTTGGCACTGTATGGCACTGTTTGTCTCTGCCAGGCTGTGTTTTGGTCTGCCAGGCTCTGTTTGGCTCTGCCAGGTTCTGTTTGGGTGTGGTTGGATCGGCCAATGTCTGATTCGCTCTGTTTGGCTTCGTTTGGCTCTGACAGGCTAAGTTTGGCTCTGTTTAGCTCTGCTATGCTCTGCCATGCTCTGTTCGTCTCGGCCTGGCTCTATTTGACGCTGTTTGGCTCTGTCTGCCTCTGCGAGGCTCAGTTTGGCTCTGATTGGCTCTGTTTGCCTCTTGCAGGCACTGTTTGTCTTAGTTTCTCTCAGTTTGTATCTGTTTGTCTCTGTTTGACTCTGCCAGGCTTGGTTTGGCTCTGATTGAATCCTTGTGGCTCTGTTTGGCTCTCTTTGGCTGTGCCAGGCTCTGTGTGTTTTAATTAACTCTGTTTGGCTCTTTTTATGTCTGCCAAAGTCTGCCATGCTCTATTTGTCTCTGCTCGGCCCTGGTTGGCTCTTTTTGACTCTGAATGGCTCTGTTTGGCTCTGCGAGGCTCGGTTTTGCTCTGATTTGCTCTGTTTGCCTCTTGCAGGCTCTGTTTGTCGTAGTTTGTCTCAGTTTGCATCTGTTTGTCTCTGTTTGACTCTGCCAGTCTTGGTTTGGCTCTCTTTGGCTCTCTTTGTCTCTGCCAGGCTCTGGTTAGCCCTACCTGGCTCTGGCACGATCTGTTTGTCTCTGCAAGGCCTCTGTTCCTCTCTGTCCGGACCTGTTTTGGTCTGCCTGACCTTGTTAGTATCTTTTTGGCTCTGCCACTATCTATTTGTATCTGTTTAACTCATTTTGGCACTTTTTGGCACTGTTTGTCTCTGCCAGGCTGTGTTTTGTTCTTCCAGGCTCTGTGTGGCTCTGCCAAGTTCTGTTTGGCCCTGTTTGGTTCGGCCAAGATCTGTTTGGCTTTGTTTGGCTTTGTTTGGCTCTGATTGGCTCTGCATGGCCCAAGTAGGCTGTATTCGGCTCTGACAGGCTCTGCCACGAGCTGTTTGACTCTGCGAGGCTCTGTTTGGCTCTGCTTGATGCTGTTTGGATCTGTTTGGCTCTGTTTGGCTATGCCAGTCTGTGATATGGTGTGTCAGGCTCTGTTTGGCTCTGCAGGGTCTGTTTGACTGTCTTTGACTCTGCTTGGCTCTGGCAGGCTCTGTTTGATTTGTTTGTCACTGTTTGGATCTGTGTTGCTCTGCCAAGATCTGTTTGTGACTTTTTGTTTCTGCTTGGTTCTGTTTGGCTGTGCCATGCTCTGTGTGGCTCTGCTTTGCTCTGTTTGGCTCAGTTTGGCTCTGTTTTGCTCTGTTCCCCTCTGTTTGTCTCTGTTTCGCTCTGTTCACATCTGTTTTCCTCTGTTTAGCTCTGTTTCGCTCCGTTTTGCTCTGTTTGGATCTGTGTTGATCTGTTTGGCCCTGTTTTGCACTGTTTTCCTCTGTTTGGCTATGTTTGGCTCTGTTTTGGCTTTATTCTGCTCTATTTGCCTCTGTTTGGCTCTTTTTGACTGTGTTTGGCTCTGTTCGTCTCTGTTTGACTCTGCCTTGCTCTGTTTGTTTCTGTTTGGCTCTGTCTGACTCTGTTTGGCTCTGTTTGACTCTGTTTTGCTCTGCCTGGCTCTGTTTGGCTCTGTTTGGCTCTGTTTGACTCTGTTTTGCTCTGTCTGGTTCTGTTTGGCTATGTTTGGCTCTGTTTGGCTCTGCCAGGCTCTGGTTAGGTTAGCCTTACCTAGCTCTATCAGGCTCTGTTTGGCTCTTTTTGGCTGTCACAGGCTTAGTTTGGCTGTGTTTGGCTCTGCCAGACTCTGCCACGATCAGTTTGTCTCTGCCAGGCCTCTGTGTATCTCTGCCTGGATCTGTTTTTGTCTGCCTGACCATGTTAGGCTCTTTTTGACTCTGCCACTATCTATTTGTATCTGCTTGACTCATTTTGGCACTGTTTGGCACTGTTTGTCTCTGCCAGGCTGTGTTTTGGTCTGCCAGGCTCTGTTTGGCTCTGCCAGGTTCTGTTTGGGTGTGGTTGGATCGGCCAATGTCTGATTCGCTCTGTTTGGCTTCGTTTGGCTCTGACAGGCTAAGTTTGGCTCTGTTTAGCTCTGCTACGCTCTGCCATGCTTTGTTTGTCTCTGCCTGGCTCTGTTTGACGCTGGTTGGCTCTGCCTGGATCTGCGAGGCTCCGTTTGGCTCTGATTGACTCTGTTTGCCGTTGCAGGTTCTGTTTGTCTTAGTTTCTCTCAGTTTGTATCTATTTGTTCCTGTTTGACTCTGCCAGGCTTGGTTTGGCTCTGATTGAATCTCTGTGGATCTGTTTGGCTCTCTTTGGCTCTGCCAGGCTCTGGTTAGCGCTACCTGGCTCTGTCAGGCTCTTTTTGGCTGTGCTTGGCTCTGACAGGCTATGTTTGGCTCTGTTTAGCTCTGCTATGCTCTACCAAGCTCTGTTTGGCTTTGCCTGGCTCTGTTTGTCTCCGCCTGACGTTGTTAGGCTCTTTTTGGCTCTGCTACTCTCTATTTGTATCTGCTTGGCTCTGTTTAGCACTGGTTGGCTCTGCCAGGCTTTGTTATGGTCTGTCAGGCTCTGTATGGCTCTGCCAAGCTCTGTTTGGCTTTCTTTGACTCTGCTCGCTCTGCCAGCCTCTTTTTGGCCTTGTTTGTCTCTGATTGGCTCGGTGATGCAGTGCCAAGCTCTGTTTGTATCTTTTTCTTTCTCATTGGCTCTATTTGGCTCTGCCAGCCTCCGAATAGCCCAACCTAGCTCTGTCAGGCTCTATTTGGCTGTTTTTGGCTCTGGCAGGCTCAGTTTGACTGTGTTTGGCTCTGCCAGACCTCTGTTTCTCTCTGCCCGGATCTGTTTAGGTCTGCTTGACCATGTTAGGATCTTTTTGGCTCTGCCACTATCTATTTGTATCTGCTTGACTCATTTCGGCACTGTTTGGCACTGTTTGTCTCTGCCAGGCTGTGTTTTGGTCTTCCAGGCTCTCTGTGGCTCTGCCAGGTTCTGCTTGGCTCTGTTTGGATCGGCAAAGATCTGTTTCGCTCTGTGTGGCTTCGTTTGGCTCTGTTTGGCTCTGCCATTCCCTAACAGGCTCTATATAGCTCTGACAGGCTCTACCACGCGCTGTTTGTCTCTGCGAGGCTCTGTTTGGCTCTGCTTGATGCTGTTTGGATCTGTTTGGCTCTGTTTGGCTATGCCGGTCTTTGATTTGTTGTGCCAGGCTCTGTTTGGCTCTGCCAGGCTCTGTTTGACTCTCTTTGACTCTGCTTGGCTCTGTCAGGCTCTATTTGATTTGTTGGATCTGTGTTGCTCTGCCAAGATCTCTTTGTGACTTTTTGTTTCTGCTTGGATCTGTTTGGCTGTGCCAGGCTCTGTTTGGCCCTGCCAAGCCATACCAGACTCTGTTTGGCTCTGCGAGGTTCTGTATGGCTTCATTAACTCTGTTTGGCTCTAGGAGCATCTGTTTGGCTCTGTTCGGCTCTTTTTGCCTCTTGCAGGCTCTGTTGGTCTCTGTTTGTATCTGCTTGTCTCTGTTTGACTCTGTCAGGCTCGGTTTGGCTCTGCTTGGATCTGTTGGTCTCTGTTAGCTCTGCCAGGCTCTGTTTGTATCTGTTTGAATATGTTTGTCTCTATTTGAATCTTCCAGGCTCGGATTGGCTCTGCTTGGATCTGTCAGGCTCTGTTTGTATCTGTTTGTATATGTTTGTCTCCGTTTGACTCTGCCAGGCTTGGATTAGCTCTGCTTGGATCTGTTGGGCTCTGTTTGGCTCTGCTAGGATCTGCCAGGCTCTGTTTGTATCTGTTTGTATATGTTTGTCTCCGTTTGACTCTGCCAGGCTGGGATTGGCTCTGCTTGGATCTGTTGGGCTCTATTTGGCTCTGCCAGGCACTGTTTGACTTTGTCTGTCTCTGTATCCTCCGTTCGGCTCTGCCAGACTCTGTGTGGCACTGATTGACTCTGTGTGGCTCTGATTGGCTCTCTTTGGCTGTGCCAGGCTCTATGTGTTTTAATTAACTCTGTTTGGCTCTTCTTATGTCTGCCAGTCTCTGTCATGCTCTGTTTGTCTCTGCTAGGCTCTGCTTGGCTCTGTTTGACGGTGAATGTCTCTGTATGGCTCTGCGAGGCTAGGTTTTGCTCTGATTTGCTTTGTTTGCCTCTTGCAGGATCTGTTGTCCTAGTTTGTCTCAGTTTGTATGTGTTTTTCTCTGTTTGACTCTGCCAGGCTTGGTATGGCTCTGATTGAATCTGTGTGGCCCTGTTTGTCTCTGTTTGGCTCTGCCAGGCTCTAGTTCGCCCTACCTGGCTCGGCCACGATCTGTTTGTCTCTGACAGGCCTCTATTCCTCTCTGCCCGGATCTGTTTTCGTCTGCCTGACCTTGTTATGCTCTTTCTGGCTCTGCCACTATCTATTTGTATCTGCTTGACTCATTTTGGCACTGTTTGGCAATGTTTGGCTCTGCCAGGCTGTGTTTTGGTCTTCCAGGCTCCGTTTGGCTCTGCCAGGTTCTGTTTGACCCTGTTTGGATCGGACAAGATGTTTTTGGCTTTGTTTGGCTTCGTTTGGCTCTGTTTGGCTCTGCAAGGCCCTAGGAGGCGGCATTCGGCTCTGACAGGTTCTGCCACGCGCTGTTTGTCTCTGCGAGGCTCTGTTTGGCTCTGCTAGATGCTGTTTGGATCTGTTTGGCTCTGTTTGGCTATGCCAGTCTGTGATCTGGTGTGCCAGGCTCTGTTTGGCTCTGCCAGGGTCTGTTTGACTGGCTTTGACTCTGCTTGGCTCTGGCAGGCTCTGTTTGATTTGTTTATCACTGTTTGGATCTGTGTTGATCTGCGAAGATCTGTTTGTGACTTTTTGTTTCTGCTTGGCTCTGTTTGGCTGCGCCAGGCTATGTTTTGCTCTGTTTGTCTCTGCCAGGCCCTACCAGGCTCTGTTTTTCTCTGCCAGGCTCTGTGAGGCGTAGTCTCGCTCTTTTTGGCTCTATTTGGATCTGTTAGGCTCTGCCAGGCTCCGTTTTTATCTGATTGGATTGGTTAGGCTCTGCCAGACTCTTCTTGGCACTATTTGGCTATGCGAGGGGGTGTTTAGCTCTGCGTGGCTCTGCCAGGGTCTGCCAGGCTCTACTTTGGTCTGCGAGAAACTGTTTGTGTCAGCGAGGATCTCATTTGGCTCTGTCACGCTCTCTCTGGTTCTGTCTGGCTCTCTTTGGCTCTATCAGGCTCTGTTTGTCTCCGTTTGGATCTACCAGGCTCTGTTTGGCTCTGTTTGGCTCTGACAGTTTCTGGTTGGCTCCGTATGTCTTCGAATTGCTCTGTTTGGTTCTGTTTGGCACTGACAGACTCTTTTTGGCTCTGTTATGTTTGTTTGTTTCTGATCGGCTCTGTTTGCCTGTGCCAGGCTCTGTTTGGCTCTGCCAAGCCATAGCCGGCTCTGTCTGGCTCTGCCAGGCTCTGTGTGGCTAAATTAGCTCTGGTTGGCTCTAGGAGGATCTGTTTGGCTCTGTTCGGCTCTTTTTGCCTCTTGCAGGCTCTGTTGCTCTCTGTTTGTATCTGCTTGTCTCTGTATGACTCTGCAGGCTCTCTTTGGCTCTGCTTGGATCTTTTGGGCTCTGTTTGGCTCTGCCAGGCTCTGTTTGTATCTGCTTGTATATGTTTGTCTCTATTTGACTCTTCCAGGCTCGGATTGGCTCTGCTTGGATCTGTTGGGCTCTGTTTGGCTCTGCCATGCTCTGTTTGTATCTGTCTGTCTCTGTTTCCTCCGTTCGGCTCTGCCAGACTCTGTTTGGCACTGATTGACTCTATGTGGCTCTGTTTGGCTCTCTTTGGTTGTGCCAGGCTCTGTGTGTTTTCATTAACTTTGTTTGGCTCTTTTTGTTTTTCCAATCTCTGCCATGCTCTGTTTGTCTCTGCTAGGCACTGCTTGGCTCTGTTTGACGCTGATTGGCTTTGTTTGGCTCTGCGAGGCTCGGTTTGGCTCTGATTTGCTTTGTTTGCCTCTTTCAGGCTCTGTTTGTCATAGTTTGTCTCAGTTTGTATCTGTTTGTCTCTATTTGACTCTGCCAGGTTTGGTTTGGCTCTGATTGAATCTGTGTGGTTCTGTTTGGCTCTCTTTGGCTCTGCCAGGCTCCGGTTAGCCCTACCTGGCTCTGCCACGATCTGTTTGATTCTGCCAGGCCTCTGTTCCTCTCTGCCCGGATTTGTTTTGGTCTGCCTCACCTTGTTGGGCTATTTTTGGCTCTGCCACTATCTATTTGTATCTGCTAGACTCATTCTGGCACTTTGTGGCACTGTTTGTCTCTGCCACGCTGTGTTTTGTTCTGGCAGGCTCTGTTTGGCTCTGCCAGGTTCTGTTTGGCACTGTTTGGATCGGCCAAGATCTGTTTCGCTTTGTTTGGCTTCGTTTGGCTCTGTTTGGCTCTGCAAGGCCCTAGCAGTCTGTATTTGGCTCTGACAGGCTCTGCCACACGCTGTTTGTCTCTTCGAGGCTCTGTTTGGCTCTGTTTGATGCTGTTCGGAACTGGTTGGCTCTGTTTGGCTATGCCAGCCTGTGATTTGGTGTTCCACGATCTGTTTGGCTCTGCCAGGGTCTGTTTGAATCTCTTTGAATCTGCTTGCCGCTGGCAGGTTCAGTATGATTTACTTGTCACTGTTTGGGTCTCTTTTGCTCTGCCAAGATCTCTTTGTGACTTTTTGTTTCTGCTTGGATCCGTTTGGCTGTGCCAGGCTCTGTTATTCTCTGTTTGTCTCTGACAGGCCCTACCAGGCTCTGTTTTGCTTTGCCAGGCTCTGTGTGGCGTAGTCTCGCTCTCCTTAGCTCTATTTGGATCTGTTGGCTCTGACAGGCTCTGTTTCTATCTGTTTGGATTGGTTAGGCTCTGCCAGGCTCTACTTGGCACTATTTGGCTAGGCGAGGCTCTGTTAGGCTCTGCTTGGCTCTGCCAGTGTCTGCCAGGCTCTACTTTATCTGCCAGAAACTGTTTGGCTCAGCGAGGCTCTCTTTGGCTCTGTCAGGCTCTCTCTGGTTCTATCTGCCTATCTTTGACTCTGTCAGGGTCTGGTTGGCTCTGTCTGGATCTACCATGCTCTGTTTGGCTCTGTCTGGCTACGTTTGGTTCTGTTAGGATATCATTGGCTCTGCCAGTCTCTTTTTCGCTTTGCAGGGCTCTCTTTGGATCTTCAAGGCTCTGTTTGGCAGTTTGGCTCAGTTTGGCGCTGTCAGTCTGTGTTCTGTTCTGCAGGCTCTTTTTGGCTCTGTAAGGCTCTGATTGGTTTAAAGGGCCCTGTATTCCTGTGCCAGGATCTGATAGGCTATGATTCTCTTCTCGGGGCTCTGTTTGGCTCTGTTTGTCTTCGAATGGCCCTGTTTGGCCATGTTTGGCACTGCAGGCTCTTTTTGGCTCAGTTGTGTTTGTTTGTTTCTGATTGGCTCTGTTTGCCTATGCCAGGCTCTGTTTGGGTCTGCCAAGCCCTACCAGGCTCTGCTTGGCTCTCTTTGGCTCTGCCAGCCTCAGTTTGGCTCTTATTGGCTCTGTTTGCCTCTTGCTGGCTCTGTTTGTCTTAGTGTGTCTCTGTTTGTATCTGTCTGTCTCTGTTTGACTCTGCGAGTCTCGGTTTGTCTCTCCTTGGATCTGTTGGGATCTGTTTGGCTCTGCCAGACACTGATAGGCTCTGATTGACTCTGTGTGGCTCTCTTTGGCTCTCTTTGGCTCTGCCAGGTTCTGGTAAGTCCAACCCAGCTCTGTCGGGCTCTATTTGGATTTGTGTGGCTCTGCCAGGTCTGTTTGACTGTCTTTGACTCTGCTTGGCTCTGTCAGGCTCTGATTTGTTTGTCTCTGTTTGGATCAGTGTTGCCCTGCCAAGATCTGTTTGTGACTTCTTGTTTCTGATTGGCTCTGTTTGGCTGTGCCAGGCTCTGCTTTGCTCTGTTAGGCTCTGCCAGGCCCTACCATGCTCCGTCTTGCACCGCCAGGCTGTGTGTGGCATAGTCTCGCTCTGTCTGGCTCTATTTGGATTTGTTTGGTTCTGCCAGGCTCCGTTTTTATCTGTTTGGATTGGTTTGGCTCTGCCAGGCTCTTGTTAGCACTGAAACAAAAACAGAATTACCTGGTAAAATTCAGCAGGTCTGCAGCACCGGTGGAGAACAACAGAGTCGACGTTTCGAGTCCTCACGACCCTTCAACAGAACTGGGTATAGTTAGGAGAGGGGTGAAATATAAGCTGTTTTAACTTGGGTGGGTGTTTGTAGGGATAAGCAAGCAGTGATAGGAACATAAAATCAAAATATGTCACAGACAAAAGTATCAAAGAGATGTTGAAGGTAGTGATATTATCTAAGGAAATGTGCTCATTAAGAATGGATGGCAGGACACTCAAGATACATCTCTAGTGGGTCTGGTGTGGAATGAGTGACAAGGTATTTGTTGTAGATTTTAAAATAATGGAAAAAGTGGGAAAAGAAAAATCGATATACATTAATGAAAGCAACAGAAGGGAGGGTGAAGAAACGGGGTGGGGAAGGGGGTAGGGAGTTTAAGATCTAAAGTTGTTGAATTCAATATTCAGCCAGGAAGGCTGTAAAGTGCCCAGTCGGAAGATGAGGTGCTGTTCCTCCAGTTTGCGTTGTGCTTCACAACCGCTCTCCTCTACATTGGAGAGACCAAACACCAGCAGGGCGACCGCTTTGAAGAACACCTGCGGTTTGTCCACATGAAAGACTCCTTGTCGCTTGCCATTTTAACACCCTCCCTGCTCTCTTGTCCACATGTCTGTCCTTGGCTTGCTGCATTGTTCCAATGAAGCCCAACGCAAACTTGAGGAGCAGCACCTCATCTTCCGAGTAGGCACTTTACAGCCTTCCGGGCTGAATATTGAATTCAACAACTTTTGATATTAAACTCCCTCCCCCCTTCCCCATCCCGTTTCTTCCCCTCCCTTTTACTTTTTTCAATAACTTATATAGATTTTTCTTTTCCCACTTATTTCCATTATTTTAAAATCTACAACTAATAACATCTCACTCTTTCCACCCCACCCCCACTCGAGCTGTAACTTGAGTGTCCTTCCATCAATTCTTAATTAGCACATTTTCTTCGATAACATCACTACTTTCAACACCTCTATGATTCTTTTCTCTGTGGCATCTTTTGATTATTTGCTCCTCTCACTGCTTGCTTGTCCCTACAAACAAGCTCTGCCAGGGTCTGTTAGTGTCTACTGTTGTCTGCCTGAAACTGTATGGCTCAGCGAGGTTCTCCTGGGTTCTGTCAGGCTGCCTCTGGTTCTGACTGGCTCTCTTTGGCTCCGTCATGCTCCTTGTTGCTCTGTTCGGCACTGTTTGGCTCTGCCAGGCAGTGTTTTGGTCTGCCAGGCTCTTTTTGGCTCTGCCAGGCTCTGATTGCTTAAAGGGCCCTGTTTGCGTGTGCCAGGATCTCTTTGGCTATGTTTCTCTTCTCCAGTCTGTGTTTGGCTCTGTTTGTCTTCGAATGGCTCCGTTTGCTATCTTTGGCACTGCCAGGCTCTTTTTAGCTCTGCTGTGTTTGCTTGTTTCTGAATGGTTCTGTTTGCCTGTGCCAGGATCTCTTTGGCTCTGCTAAGCTCTGGGTGGCATAATTAGCTCTGTTTGGCTCTAGGAGGACCTGTTTGGCTCTGTCCGGCTCTTTCTGCCTCTTGCAGGCTCTGTTGGTCTCTGTTTGTACCTGCGTGTCTCTGTTTGACTTTGCCAGGCTCGGTTTGGCTCTAGGAGGATCTGTTGGGCTCTGTTTGGCACTGATTGGATCTGCTAGGCTCTGTTTGTATATGTTTGTCTCTGTTTGATTCTTCCAAGCTCGGATTGGCTCTGCTTGGATCTGTTGGGCTCTGTTTGGCTCTGCCAGACTCTGTTTGTATTTGTCTGACTCTGTTTCCTCCCTTCGGCTCTGCCAGACTCTGTTTGGCACGGATTGACTCTGTGTGGCTCTGTTTGGCTCTCTTTGGCTGTGCCAGACTCTGCGTGTTTTAATTAACTCTGTTTGGCTCTTTTTATGTCTGCCAGTCTCTGCCATGCTCTGTTTGACTCTGCTCGGCTCTATTTGGCTCTGTTTGACGCTGAATGGCTCTGTTTGGCTCTGCAATGCTCGGTTTTGCTTTGATTTGCTCTGTTTGCCTCTTGCAGGCTCTGTTTGTCTTAGTGTGTCTCAGGTTGTATCTGTTTGTCTCTGCCAGGCTTGGTTTGGCTCTGATTGAATCTGTGTGGAAAGTTTTACTCTCTTTGGCTCTGCCAGGCTCTGGTTAGCCCTACCTGGCTCTGCCACGATATGTTTGTCTCTGCCAGACCTCTGTTCCTCTCTTCCCGGATCTGTTTTGGTATGCCTGACCTTGTTAGGATCTTTTTGGCTCTGCCACTATCTATTTGTATCTGCTTGACTCATTTTTGCACTGTTTGGCACTGTTTGTCTCTACCAGGCTGTGTTTTAGTCTTGCAGGCTCTCTGTGGCTCTGCCAAGTTCTGTTTGGCCGTGTTTGGATCGGCCAAGATCTGTTTGGCTTTGTTTGGCTTCGTTTGGCTCTGTTTGGCTCTGCAAGACCCTAGGAGGCTGTATTCGGCTCTGACAGGCTCTGTTTGGCTCTGCTTGATGCTGTTTTGATCTGTTTGGCTCTGTTTGGCTATGCCAGTCTGTGACATGGTGTGCCTGGCTCTGTTTGGCTCTGCAGGGTCTGTTTTACTGTCTTTGACTCTGCTTGGCTCTGGCAGGCTCTGTTTGATTTGTTTGTCACTGTTTTTAGCTGTGTTGCTCTGCCAAGATCTGTTTGTGACTTTTTGTTTCTGCTTGGCTCTGTTTGGCTGTGCCAGGCACTGTTTTGCTCTGTTTGTCTCTGACAGGCCCTACCAGGCTCTGTTTCGCTCTGCCAGGCTCTGTGTGGCGTAGTCTCGCTCTATTTGGCTCTATTTGGATCCGTTGGCTCTGCCAGGCTCCGTTTCTATCTGTTTGGATTTGTTAGGCTCTGCCAGGCTCTACTTGGCACTATTTGGCTATGCGAGGCTCTGTTATTCTCTGCGTGGCTCTGCCAGTGTCTGCCAGGCTCTACTTTAATCCCAGAAACTGTTTGTCTCAGCGAGGCTCTATTTGGCTCTGTCAGGCTCTCTCTGGTTCTGTGTGGCTCGCTTTAGCTCTGGCAGGTTCTGTTTGGATCTGTTTGCCTCTGTCTTGATCTACCAGGCTCTGTTTGGCTCTGTCTGGCTATGATTGGTTCTGTTCGACTATCATTGGCTCTGCCAGTATCTTTCTGGCTTTGCAGGGCTCTCTTTGGATCTACATGGCTTTGTTTGGCTCTGTTTGGCGCTGTCAGGCTGTGTTCTGGTCTGCCAGGCTCTTTTTGGCTCTGTCAGGCTCTGATTGGCTTTAAAGGGCCCTGTTTGCCTGTGGCAGGATCTGGTTGGCTATGTTTCTCTTCTCCAGGCTCTGTTTGGGTCTGTTTGTCTTCGAATGGCCCTGTTTGGCTATGTTTTGCACTGCCAGGCTCTTTTTGGTTCTGTTGAGTTTGTTTGTTTCTGATTGGCTCTGTTTGCCTATTACAGGCTCTGTTTGGCTCTGCAAAGCCCTACCAGGCTCTGCTTGGATCTCTTTGGCTCTTCCAGGCTCAGTTTGTCTCTGATTGGCTCTGTTTGCCTCTTGCAGGCTCTGTTTGTCTTAGCGTGTCTCTGTTTGTATCTGTTTGTCTTTGTTTGACTCTGCCAGTCTCGGTTTGGCTCTGGTTAACCCTGTGTGGCTCTGTTTGGCTCTCTTTGGCTCTTCCAGGTTCTGGTGAGCCCCACCCAGCTCTTTCGGGCTCTATTTGGATCTGTGTGGCTCTGCCAGGTCTGTTTGAATGTCTTTGATTCTGCTTGGCTCTGTCAGGCTCTGTTTGATTTGTTAGTCTCTGTTTGGATCTGTGTTGCTCTGCCAAGATCTGTTTGTGACTTTCTGTTTCTGTTTGGCTCTGTTTGGCTGTTCCAGGCTCTTATTTGCTCTGTTCGGCTCTGCCAAGACACACCAGGCTCTGTCTTGAACCGCCAGGCTTTGCGTGGCATAGTCTCGCTCTGTCTGTCTCTATTTGGATCTGTTTGGCTCTGCCAGGCTCCGTTTTTATCTGTTTGGATTGGTTTGGCTCTGCCAGGCTCTTGTTAGCACTGAATCAAAAACAGAATTACCTGGCAAAACTTAGCAGGTCTGGCAGCATCAGTGGAGAACAACAGGTTCGACGTTTCGAGTCCTCAAGACCCTTCAACAGAACTGAGTATAGTTAGGAGAAGGGTGAAATGTAAGCTGGTTTAAGGTGGGTGGGTGGTTGTAGGGACAAGCAAGCAGTGATAGGAGCAGAAAATGAAAATATGTCACAGACACAAGGATCAAAGAGGTGAAGGTGGTGATATTATCTAAGAAAATGTGCTAATTAAGAATGGATGGCAGGACACTCAAAGTACATCTCGAGTGGGCGTGGGCGGAAAGACTGACAAGGTATTAGTTGTAGATTTTAAAATAATGGAAATAAGTGGGAAAATAAAAATCTATATAAATTAATGAAAAGAAACAGAAGGTAGGCGGAAGAAACGGGGTGGGGTTGGGGGGAGGGAGTTTAAGATTTAAAGTTGTTGAATTAAATATTCAGCCCGGAAGGCTGTAAAGTGCCTAGTCGAAAGATGAGATGCTGTTCCTCCAGTTTGCGTTGGGCTTCACAATGCGCTCTCCTCTACATTGGAGAGACGAAACACAAACTGGGCGACCGCATTGCAAAACACCTGCGGTTTGTCTGTAAGAAAGACCCAAACCTCCCTTTCGCTTGCCATTTTAACACTCCCCCCTGCTCTCTTGCCCATATGTCTGTCCTTGGCTTGCTGCATTGTTCCAGTGAAGCCCAACGCAAACTGGAGGAGCAGCACCTCATCTTCCGAGTAGGCACTTTACAGCCTTCCGGGCTGAATATTGAATTCAACAACTTTAGATCTTAAACTCCCCCTCCCCTTCCCCTCCCCGTTTCTTCCCCCTCCCTTTTGTTTTTTTTAAAAATTATTTATATAGATTTTTCTTTTCCCACTTATTTCCATTATTTTGAAATCTACAACTAATACCTTGTCAGTTTTTCCACCCCAGCACCACTCGAGCTGTACCTTGAGTGTCCTGCCATCAATACTTAATTAGCACATTTCCTTAGATAATATCACCACTTTCAACACCTCTTTGATCCTTTTGTCTGTGACATTTTTTGATTAATTGCTCCTATCACTGCTTGCTTGTCCCTACAACCACCCCACCGCCCCGCCCCTCAACATCTTCCCCCCCCCCCAACCCACCACCACCACCACCTTAAACCAGCTTATATTTCACCCCTCGCCTAACTATACTCAGTTCTGTTGAAGGGTCGTGAGGACTCGAAATGTTGACTCTTCTCTTCTCCGCCGATGCTGCCAGACCTGCTGCGTTTTTCCTCGTAGTTCTGTTTTTTTCCTTTGGATTTCCAGCATCTGCAGTAGTTTTTAGTTTATCGTTTTTATTTACTTAGCACTGATTAGCTATGGGAGGGTCTTTTAGACTCTGCTTGGCTCTGCCAGGGTATGCCAGTGTCTACTTTGGTCTGCCTGAAACTGATTGTCTCAGCGAGACTCTCCTGGGCTCTGTCAGTTCTCTCTCTGGTTCTGATTGGTTCTCTTTGGCTCCGTCAGGCTCTGTTTTGCTCTGTTTGGCACTGTTTGGCTCTGCCAGGCTGTGTTTTTGCCTGCCAGGCTCTTTTTGGCTCTGCCAGGCTCTGATTGCCTTTAAAGGGCCCTGTTTGCCTGTGCCAGAATCTGGTTGGGTATGATTCTCTTCTCCAGGCTCTGTTTGGCTCTGTTTGTCTTCGAATGGCTATGTTTGCTATGTTTGGCACTGCCAGGCTCTTTTTGGCTGTGTTTTGTTTGCTAGTTTCTGATTGCCTCTGTTTTCCTGTGCCAGGATCTGTTTGGCTCTGCCAAGCCCGACCAGGCTCTGTTTGGCTCTCTTTGGCTTTGCCAGGCTCGGTTTGGCTCTGTTTGGCTCTGTATGCCTCTTGCAGGCTCTGTTTGTCTTAGTTTGTCTCTGTTTGTATCTGTCTGTCTCTGTTTGACTCTACCAGCCTCGGTTTGGCTCTGCTTGGATCTGTTGGTCTCTGTTTGGCTCTGCCAGACACTGTTTGGCTCTGATTGACTCTGTGTGGCTGTGTATGGCTCTCTTTGACTCTGCCAGGTTCTCTTGAGCCCCACCTAGCTCTGTTGGTCTCTCTTTGGCTCTGTTTGGCTCTGCCAGGGTCTGTTTCACAGTCTTTGAATCTGCTTGGCTCTGTCAGGCTCTGTTTGATTTGTTTGTCTCTGTCTGGATCTGTGTTGCTCTGCCAATTTCAGTTTGTGACATTTTGTTTCTGATTGGCTCTGTTTGGCTGTGCCAAGCTCTGCTTTGCTCTGTTTGGCTCTGCCTGGCCCTACCAGGCTCTGTTTTGCTCTGACAGCTCTGTGTGGCGTAGTCTCGCTTTATTTGGCTCTATTTGAATCTCTTTGGCTCTGCCAGGCTCCGTTTTTATCTGTTTGGATTGGTCTGGCTCTTCCAGGCTCTACTTGGCACTGTTTTGCTATGCGAGGCTCTGTTAGGTTCTGCTTGGCTCTGCCAGGGTCTGCCAGGCTCTACTTTGGTCTGCCAGAAACTGCTTGCCTCAGCGAGGCACTCTTTGGCTCTGTCAGGCTCTTTCTGGTTCTGTTTGGCCCATTTTGGCTCTGTCAAGCTCTGTATTGTTCTGTCAAGCACTGTTTGGCTCTGCCAGGCTGTGTTTTGGTCTGCCAGGCTCTTGATAGCTCTGCCAGGCTCTGATTGGCTTTACAGGGCCCTGTTTGCCTGTGCCAGGATCTGGTTGCCTATGTTTCTCATCTCCAGGCTCTGTTTGGCTCTGTTTGTCATCGAATGGCTCTGTTTGGCTATGTTTGGCACTGCCAGGCTCTTTTTGGCTCTGTTGTGTTTCTTTGTTTCTGATTGGCTCTGTTTGCCTATGCCAGGCTGTGTTTGGCTCTGCCAAGCCCTACCAGGCTCTGTTTGGCTCTGTTTGTCTCAGCCAGTCTCTGTGTGGCTTAATTAGCTCTGTTTGGCTCTACGACGATCTGTGTGGCTCTGTGCTGTTCTATTTGCCTCTTGCAGGCTCTGTTTGTCTCTGTTTGTATCTGCTTGTCTCTGTTTGACCCTGGCAGGCTCGGTTTGGCTCTGCTTGGATCTGTTGGGCTCTGTTTGACCCTGCCAGGGTCTGCCAGGCTCTGTTTTTATCTGTTTGTATATGTTTGTCCCTTTTTGACTCTGCCAGGCTCGGATTGGCTCTGCTTGGATCAGTTGGGCTCTGTTTGGCTCTGCCAGGCTCTGTTTGTATCTGTCTGTCTCTGTTTCCTCCGGTCGGCTCTGCACATCTCTGTTTGGCACTGATTGACTCTGTGTGTCTCTGTTTGGCTCTCTTTGGCTGTGCCAGGCCATGTGTGTCTTAATTAGCTCTGTTTGGCTCTTTTTGTATCTGCCAGTCTCTGCCATGCTCTGTTTGTCTCTGCCCGGCTCTGCTTGGCTCTGTTTGACGCTGTTTGGATCGGCTTGGCTCTGCGAGGCTCGGTTTGGCTCTGATTGGCTCTGTTTGCATCTTACAGGGTCTGTTTGTCTTAGATTGTCTCAGTTTGTATCTGTTTGTCTCTGTTTGACTCTGCCAGGCTTGGTTTGGCTCTGATTGGATCTGTTGGGCTCTGTTTGGCTCTGCCAGACCTTGTTTGGCTCTGATTGACTCTGTGTGGCTCTGTGTGGCTCTCTTTGGCTCTGCCAGGCTCTGGTTAGCCCTACCTGGCTCTGTCAGGCTCTGTGTGGCTCTGTTTGGCTCTGCTATGCTCTGCCACGCTCTATTTGTCTCTGCCTGGCTCTGTTTGTCTCCGCCTGAAGTTGTTAGGCTCTTTTTGGCTCTGTTAATCTCTATTTGTATCTGCCTGGCTCTGTTTGTCTCATCCTGACGTTGTTAGGCTCTTTTTGGCTCTGCTACTATCTATTTGTATCTGCTTGGCTCTGTCTGGCACTTTTTGGCTCTGCCAGGTTGTGTTATTGTCTGCCAGGCTCTGTTTGGCTCTGCCAGGCTCTGTTTGGCTTTCTTTGACTTTGCTCGTGCTGCCAGGCTCTGTTTGGCTTTTTTTGTCTCTGATTGGCTCTGTGATGCAATGCCAAGTTCTATTTGTATCTTTTCCTTTCTCATTGGCTCTGTTTGGCTCTGCCAGGCTCTAGTTAGCCCTACCTAGCTCTGTCAGGCTCCGTTTGGCTCTTGTTGGCTCTTACAGGCTCTGCCACGATCTGTTTGTTTCTGCCAGGCTCTCTTTCTCTCTGCCCGTACCTGTTTTGGTCTGCCTGACCTTGTTAGGATCTTCCTGGCTCTGCCACTCTCTATTTGTATCTGCTTGACTCATTTTGGCACTGTTTGGCACTGTTTGTCTCTGCCAGGCTGTGTTGTGGTCTTCCAGGCTCTGTTTGGCTCTGCCAGGTTCTGTTTAGCTCTGTTTGGATCGGCCAGGCCCTAGCAGGCTCTATGTGGCTCTGACAGCCCCTGCCACGAGCTGTTTGTCTCTGCGAGGCTCTGACAGGTTCTGCTTGACGCCTTTTGGTTCTGTTTGGCTCTGTTTGGCTATGCCAGTCCGTGATTTGGTGTGCCAGGCTCTGTTTGGCTCTGCCAGGGTCTGTTTGATTGTCTTTGACTCTGCTTGGCTCTGTCAGGCTCTGTTTGACTTGTTTGTCACTGTTTCGATCTGTGTTGCTCTTCCAATATCTGTTTGATTCTTTTTGCTTCTGCTTGGCTCTGTTTGTCTGTGCCAGGCTCTGTTTTGTTCTGCCAGGCTCTGTTTGGCGTTGTCTCGCTCTATTTGGCTCTATTTGGATCTGTTAGGCTCTGCCAGGCTCCGTTTTTATCTGTTTTGATTGGTTTGGCTCTGCCAGGCTCTACTTGGCACTATTTGGCTATACGAGGCTCTGTTAGGCTCTGCATGGCTCTGGCAGCGTCTTCCAGGCTCTACTTTGGTCTGCCAGAAACTGTTTGGCTCAGCGAGGCTCTCTTTGGGTCTGTCAGGCTCTCTCTGATTCTGTCTGGCTCTCTTTGGCTCTGTCAGGCTCTGTTTGGCTCTGTTTGGATGTACCAGGCTCTGTTTGGCTCTATCTGGATTCGTTTGGTTATGTTAGGCTATCACTGGCTCTGCCAGGCTCTTTTTGGCTTTATAGGGCTCTCTTTGGATCTGCAAGGCTCTGTTTGGCACTGTTTGGTTCTGTTTGGCTCCGCCAGGCTGTGTTTTGGTCTGCCAGGCTCTTTTTATCTCAGCCAGGCTCTGATTGGCTTTAAAGGGCCATGTTTGCCTGTGCCAGGATCTGGTTGGCTATGTTTCTCTTCTGCAGGCTCTGTTTGGCTCTGTTTGTCTTCGAGTGCCTCTGCTTGGCTATGTTTGGCACTGCCAGGCTCTATTTCGCTCTGTTGTGTTTTTTTGTTTCTGATTGGCTCTGTTTGCCTGTGCCAGGCTCTGTTTGGCTATGTTTGGCTATGTTTGGCACTGCCACGCTCCTTTTGGCTCTGTAGAGTTTGTTTGTTTCTTATTGGCTCTGTTTACCTGTGCCAGGCTCTGTTTGGTTCTGCCAATCCCTACCAGGCTCTGCTTGGCTCTGTTTGACGCTGTTTGGCTCTTTTTGGCTCTGCGAGGCTCTGTTTGGCAATGTTTGGCACTGCCAGGCTCCGTTTGGCTCTGTAGTGTTTGTTTTTTTCTTATTGGCTCTGTTTGCCTGTGCCAGGCTCTGTTTGGTTCTGACAAGCCCTACAAGGCTCTGCTTGGCTCTGTTTGACGCTGTTTGGCTCTGTTTGGCTCTGCGAGTCTCTGTTTGGCTCTGATTGGCTCTCTTTGCGTCTTGCAGGCTCTGTTTGTCTTAGTTTGCCTCTGTTGGTATCTGTCTGTCTCTGTTTGACTCTGACAGTCTCGATTTGGCTCTGCCTGGATCTGTTGGTCTCTGTTTGGCTCTGTCAGACACTGTTTGGCTCTGATTGACTCTGTGTGGCTCTGTTTCACACTCTTTGTATCTGCCAATCTCTGGTGAGCCCTATCTAGCTCTGTAGGTCTCTGTTTGGCTCTGTTTGGCTCTGCCAGGGTCTGTTTCACTGTCTTTGACTCTGCTTGCCTCTGTCAGGCTCTATTTGATTTGTTTGTCTTTGTTTGGATCTGTGTTGCACCGCCAAGGTCTGTTTGTGACTTTTTGTTTCTCATTGGCTCTGTTTGGCTGTGCCAGGCACCGTTTGCTCTGTTTTGCTCTGCCAGGCCCTAGCAGGCTCTGTTGTGCTCTGCCAGGCTATGTGTGGCGTAGCCTCGCTCTGTTTGGCGCTATTTGGTTCTGTTTGGCTCAGCCAGGCTCCGTTTTTATCTGTTTGGAATGGTTTGGCTCTGCCAGGCTTTACGTGGCACTGTTTGGCTATGCAAGCCTCTGTTATGCTCTGCTTGGCTCTGCCAGGGTCTGCCAGGCTCTACTCTGGTCTGCCAGAAACTGTTTGGCTCAGCGAGGCTCTCTTTGGTTCTGTCAGGCTCTCTCTGGTTCTGTCTGGCTCTCTTTGACACCGTCAGGCTCTGTTTTGCACTGTTTGGCACTGTTTGGCTCTGCCAGGCCGTGTTTTGGTCTGGCAGGCTCCTTTTGGCTCTGCCAGGCTCTGATTGTCTTTAATGGGCCCTGTTTCCCTGTGCTAGGATCTGGTTGGCTATGTTTCTCTTCTCCAGGCTCTGTTTGGCTCTGTTTGTCTTCGAATGGCTCTGTTTGGCGATGTTTGGCACTGCCTGGCTCTTTTTGGCTCTGTTGTGTTTGTTTGTTTATGATTGGCTCTGTTTGCCTGTGCCAGGCTCTGTTTGGCTCTGCCAAAACCTACCAGGCTCTGTTTGGCTCTGCCAGGCTCGGTTAGGCTCTGATTGGCTCTGTTTGCCTCTTGCAGGCTCTGTTTGTCTTAGTTTGCCTCTGTTTGTATCTGTCTGTCTCTGTTTGACTCTGCCCGTCTCTGTTTGGACCTGCTTGGATCTGTTGGGCTCTGTTTAGCTCTGCTAGACACTGCTTGGCTCTGATTGACTCTGTGTGTCTCTGATTAGCTCTGCGTGGCTCTCTCAGGCTCTGTTTGATTTGTTTGTCACTGTTTGGATCTGTGTTGCTCTGCCAAGTTCTGTTTGTGATTTTTTGTCTCTGATTGGCTCTGTTTGGCTATGCGAGGCTCTGTTAGACTGTACTTTGGTCTGCCAGGGTCTGCCAGGCTCTACTTTGGTCTTCCAGAATCTTTTTGGCTCAGCTAGGCTCTCTTTGGCTCTGTCAGGCTCTCTCTGGTTCGTTCTGGCTCCCTTTGGCTCTTTCAGGCTCTGTTTGGCACTGTCTGGCTCTGTTTGGCTCTGCCAGTCTGTTTTTTGATCTGCCAGGCTCTTTTTGGCTCTGCCAAGCTCTTATTGGTTTTAATGGGCTCTGTTTGCCTGCGCCAGGATCTGGTTGGCTATGTTTCTATTCTCCAGACTCTGTTTGGCTCTGTTTGTCTTCGAATGGCTCTGTCTGGTTATGTTTGGCACTGCCAGGCTCTTTTTGGCTCTGTTGCATTTGTTTGTTTCTGATTAGCCCTGTTTGCCTATGCCAGGGTCTGCTTGGCTCTGCCAAGCCCCACCAGGCTCTTTTAGGCTCAAAACAAAAACAGAATTACCTGGAAAAACAAAGCAGGTCTGGCAGCATCGGCGGAGACGAAAAGAGTTCATGTTTCTGGTCCTCATGACCCTTCAGCAGAATTGAGTAAAGCTGGTCTAAGGTGGGGTGTAGCCGGTGGGGGGTGGGGGGCGGGGGGGGGGGGGGGGGAGAGAGTTGGGGGGTGGTGGTTGTAGGGACAAGCAAGCGGTGATAGGAACAGATAATCAAAAGATGTTACAGACAAAGGAACAAAGTCATGTAAAAGGTGGTTATATTATCTAAGAGAATGTGCTAATTAAGAATGGATGGCAGGACAATTAAGGTACAGCTCTAGTGTGGGTGGGGTGGAAAGACTAACAGGGCATTACAGTTATAGATTTAAAAATAATGGAAATATGTGGGAAAAGAAAAATCTATATTAATTATTGGAAAAACAAAAGGGAGGGGGAAGAAACGGAAAGGGGGTGGGGATAGGGGGGGGAGTTCAAGATCTAAAGTTGTTGAATTCAATATTCAGCCCGGAAGGCTGTAAAGTGCCTAGTCGGAAGATGAGGTGCTGTTCCTCCAGTTTGCGTTGGGCTTCACTGGAACAATGCAGCAAGCCAAGGACATACATGTGGGCAAGAGAGCAGGGTGGAGTGTTAAATTGGCAAACGACAGGGAGGTTGGGTCCTTCTTCCGGACAGACCACAGGTATTCTGCAAAGCGGTCGCCCAGTTTACGTTTGGTCTCTCCAATGTAGAGGAGACCGCATTGGGAGCAACGAATGCAGTGGACTAAGTTAGGGGAAATGCAAGTGAAATGCTGCTTCACTTGAAAGGAGTGTTTGGGCCCTTGGACGGTGAGGAGAGAGGAAGTGAAAGGGCAGGTGTTGCATCTTCTGCGAGGCACGGGGAGGTACCATAGGTGGGGTTTGAGGAGTAGGGGATGATGGAGGAGTGGACCAGGGTGTCCCGGAAGGAACGATCCCTACAGAATGCCGCCGGGGGGGGTGAAGGGCAGATGTGTTTGCTTGTGGCATCATGCTGGAGTTGGCGGAAATGGCGGAGGATGTTGCTTTGACTGCGGAGGCTGGTGGGATGATAAGTGAGGACAAGGGGGACCCTGTCATGTTTCTGGGAGGCAGGAGAAGGCGTGAGGGCGGATGCGCCAGAGAAGGGCCGGACAAGGAAAAGGCCCTGTCAACAACCGTGGGTGGAAAATCTCGGCTAAGGGAGAAGGAGGACATGTCAGAGGAACTGTTTTGGAAGGTAGCATCATCAGAACAGATGCGATGAAGGTGAAGGAACTGAGAGAAGGGGATGGAGTCCTTACAGGAAGCGGGGTGTGAGGAGCTGTAGTCGAGGTAGCTGTGGGAGTTGGTAGGCTTGTAATGGATATTGCTTGACAGTCTATCACCAGAAATTGAGACAGAGATGTCAAGGAAGGGAAGGGAAGTGTCAGAGATGGACCATGTGAAAATGATGGAGTGGTGGAAATTGGAAGCAAATTTAATAAATTTTTCCAGGTCCTGACGAGAGCATGAAGCAGCACCGAGTTAATCATCAATGTACCGGAGAAGGAGTTGTTGGAGGGGGCCGGCGTAGGACTGGAACAAGGAATGTTCCACATATCCCATAAAGAGACAGGCATAGCTGTGGCCCATGCAGGTACCCATAGCCACATCTTTTATTTGGAGGAAGTGAGAGGAGTTAAAGGAGAAATTGTTCAGTTTGAGAACAAGTTCAACCAGACAGAGGAGAGTAGTGGTGGATGGGGATTGTTCGGGCCTCCATTTCAGGAAGAAGCTGAGGGCCCTCAGACCATCCTGGTGGGGGACGGAGGTGTTGAAGGATTGGACGTCCATGGTGAAGAGGAAGCGATTGGGGCCAGGGAACTGGAAATTGTTGACGTGACGTAAGGTGTCAGAGGAATCACCGATGTAGTGGGAAGGGACAGGACAAGGAGAGAGAGAAGGGAGTCAAGATAACGAGAAATGAGTTCCGTGGGGCCGGACAAGGCTGACACAATCGGTCTGCCGGGACAGTTCTGTTTGTGGATTTTGGATAGGAGGTAGAAGCGGGCCGTCCGAGACTGGGCGACTATCAGGTTGGAAGCTGTTGGAGGAATATCTCCAGAGGAGATGAGGTCAGTAACAGTCCTGGAAACAATGGCTTGATTTTCAGTGGTGCGGTCATGGTCCAGGAAGAGCTAAGAGGAAGTGTATGAGAGTTGACGCTAAGCCTCCGCGAGGTAGATGTAAGTGCGCCAGACAATAACAGCACCACGCTTGTCAGCGGGTTTTATGACAATGTTGGGGTTGGACCTGAGAGAACAGAGTGCAGTAAGTTCAGAGAAAAACAGATTAGAATGGGTGAGAGGAGCTGAGAAATTGAGACAACTAATGTCACTCCGACAGTTCTCAATGAAAAGATCAAGAGAAGGTAAGAATCCAGAGTGAGGAGTCCAGCTGGAGGGAGAATATTGGAGGTGCGTAAAAAGATCCGTTGAATGTGGAGAGGATTCCAGCCCAAAGAAGTGAGCACGGAGATGAAGACGGCGGAAGATGAGTTCAGCATCGTGACGAGCCTGAAATTCATTGAGATGAAGGCGTAAGGGTATGAAACCACGTCCTTTGCTGAGCACTGAACGTTCAGCGTCGGTGAGAGGCTTGGATTGGAAGATGGGGTGGGGATGGACAGACAAGCAGGGGTGGAGGGTCCTAGATGGGTTTTGGTGTCAATGAGTTGCTGGAGCTTGCATTCCTTAGCACTTGAGAGAAAGAGGAAAAGTTTCTTGTTGAGGCGTCGAATGAGACGAAGAATAAAATGAAACTGGGGCACGCGCAGCTTTGAAAAAGGGTGTGGCGGTGCTGCTGGAGGGAGAGGTCGAGTGACATACCTGCATGATCCCATGGAGCCCTTACACACACACTTATGCATGTATGAAGAATAGGTTCCTGATAAATAAAGTAAACATATATATCTTGAACAGTAATTCGCAATGGAACATTTTCTAAATTAATCATATAGTTGCTTTCAGCAGAGTAAAAAAAAAACATTACAAATCTAATTGAATTTGTATCCAATTGGGCCCAAATATTTACAATTTATATTCATGACTTGGGTTCAGGAATAGAAGGTACTATAGCTAAATTTGCAAAATACAACAAAATAGGCGGAAAAGTAAGTCGCAATGAAGAAATACGAAATTTAAAAATGGATGTTAACAGGTTAGGTGAATGGACCAAAATTTGGCAGAAGGAGTTTTACATGGATAAGTGTGAGATTTTCCATTTTGTTTGGAAGAATAAAAAAGTGACTTATTATTTAAATGGAGATAAACTGCATAATGCTTCAGTGCGGAGGGATCAGGGAGTCCTCATGCGTGAATTTGTTTAAGCGAGTATGCAGATATAACAGGCAGTACGGAAGGCAAATCGAAATTTGGCATATTTTGCTAAAGGAGTAGAGTATACAAATAGGGAAGTGATGTTGCAACTGTACAAGGCAACGTGAGACCGCACCTGGAGTACTGTGCACAGTATTGAACAAAGAACAACAAAGAAAGTATAGCACAGGAACAGGCCCTCCAAGCCTGCGACGATCATATTGCCTGTAAAACTAAAACATTTTACATTTCCAGGTCCGTATCCGTCTATTTCCAAGCTGCCTATTAAACACCACTCTCGTAACTGCTTCCACTACCTCTTCTGGCAGCGGTCCTCTTACTCGAGGAAGGGTGTAATTGCTTTAGAGGCGGTTCAAACGAGGTTCAAGACATTGATTCCAGAGGTGCTGGGCTTGCCTTATAAAGAGAGATTGAGCAGTTTAGACGTGTACTCGCTGGAGTTTAGATGGGTGAAAGGAGACCTAACAGGTATATAAAATGCTGAAGTGGATAGACAATATAGCCGTGGAGTGGATGTTTCCCCTTGCATGGCATTTTAGAATGAGAGGCTTTGGGCTTAACGGTGGTAAATTTAAACCAGAGATGAGGAGGAATTACTTTCCTTAATGGGTCGTGAAACGGTGGAATTCACTACCTTATATCGCTGTGGATGCCAGGAAGCTGAATAATTTTAAGGAGGAGATAGGCAGACTTTTTATTACTGACTGGTTGAAAGGTTATGGGAGAGCGCGGGAAATTGGAGTTGAGGCCGAACTGAGATGAGCCATGATCGTCTTGAATGGCGGAGCAGGCTCAAGGGGCTGAATTGTCTACTCCTGAAGCTAGTTCTTATGTTATGTTTCCCCGCACAAGAATCAGAGAAAATAAGTTGTTTGCACAAGTTAGGCTTTAATTGCCTGATTATCGCGGTATGAAATCTTCACAATAAATATCCAATAATATACAGCGGCATTGCTGGGCTGAATAATATTTAAGATATTTAAAGTGCTTATCGAAATTAAAAAAACCTACCCCACATATTTACTGATCCCATGAGGTGCCTGAAAAACAATCAGCTGTATAGTGTGATTCTTGGGCTGAAGATTAATTTTATGTTCCCTGTAATTATTATAACACTTTCAGTTCATTTGATGATCAGTGTCCCCATTGTCCTCAAAGTATAAGGTACCTCCACTGATGAGAACCGTAAACAATAACGTTTATTATCGGATAAACAATGATTAATCGATTTGACTAATAGGCCATAGATATCCCCTCTAAGTATTGGAAGAAAAATCTAACAGGATTATAAAGTAAGATTGTTCTGAAAATTGATTTGTTACTTCGTCCACAATTGGGCGGGGGAGAATGTTTTGTAGTTATATGACCGGATCACAATTTGATACTTATTCTGAGTATTTCTTTAAAAATAATTACACAATATGCTGACAGGACAGAATAAAATCGCTCTTTCTCCTTCTGTTTATCTGACTGAATATTTATTTACTGTTATGAACAGTTATTTACTGTCCTCATTTGACTGCACAATAATTAATAGCGCATGAAATCTGTGCACAATTTTAATTCAACATTTCATCTTCTATTGATTGGAGAACAATTAAATATTACTATAAATACTACACTGAACACTTTTTAGTTAAATTCTTCCTGTGCCAAGCAACAGGTCGATATCTACGGTAAATTTAGGGCACAAATTGACCTCATCATTAAAGTTGTATTTATAGAGCAAGTTTTATATTTTCTGTAATTATTGAAGCTTACAAAATAATAAATGGAAATCCTGTGAGGTTGTGGCACTAAACAATGTTAAAACATTTACTTTGTTAATTCTAGAGAACAATATTTAAAGATTCACTGAGTTTGTGGGACTGAACATTTAGAAGAAACACAATGTAATTAATGTATGGAAATAATACACGTGTGTTGCATTCAAGTGGGCGAAAGACAAACAAATTTACTGTGAAATTGAATTAAACAGATATTGTATACGGACTAAGATCAATATCTGGTTTGTCTTTTCACGTGTCGTGTTTAAGTGTGCAGAAGAAAAACACCTTGCCTGAGCACCAGACAGAAGCAAATAAATAATTTGAATGTTGCACTGTCCGTTAATTACAAACTTACTGTGCCGATTGTTCTGGAAAAAAAAACTATTAATATGGAACCTGCTTATTGCTCTGATCATTAATTACACGCTCAATGTGCTGCTTGGACAGAACGAACGAATTTTATTTAATCTGCTTATTGGTCTGTTCATTAATAACACACTTAGTGTGCTGATTGGGCAGAATAAACAATATTTATTTAAATTGCTTATTGCACTGTTCATTGATTACACACTTATAGTGGGGGTTCGAAAAAAGGTTATTTTTATTTTATTTCTATTTGCAATATTTATCAAATACACAATTACTGTGCTGACTGAAAGGAACAAACATAATTATTTAATATGCTTATTGCACATTTTATTCATTACGCATGTACTATTAAGTTTGGTGAAATTAATAAATACTTATTCAATCCATTTGTTATTAATTGCACAATTAGTGTGCTAATTAGACAAAAGAAACAATATTTATTGAATCTCTTTATTGAAATGTTCGTTAATTACTCACTTGCTGTGCTGATTGTGTAGAGCAAACAATATTTATTTAATCCGATGTTACGAATTACACACTTAGACGATTGAACAAAGAAAAAACTATGTACTTAATCTGCGTATTACACTTGTAAATAATTACATAAATATAGTACTGAATGCTCAACACAAACAACATTGTTTTAATTTGCGCTGTTCATTAATGAAACACTTAACTAATTGGACGGAACGAATAACATTTATTTGTCCGCTAATTGCACTGTTCATTAATTACACAGTTACTGTGCTGATTGGCCCGAACAAACACTATTTATTTCATCTGCTAATTATACTTCTCATTAATTACACAGTTACTGTGCTGACGGGACAGAACAAATAATATTTATTTCATCTGATACTGCGCTGTCCATTCATTACACGCATACTGCGCTCATTGGACAGTACAAACAATATTTGTTTACTCTGCTTCATTCATTCATAATTGTTTCCACACTTATCGTGCAGAATTAAGCACATTTACTTTCACTGTTGAGTGCACGATTCACTTATTGCACACTTACTGTCTTGATTGGGCAGAACAAACAAGTGTTTTTTTTAACCTCCCATTGCACGGTTCAGTAATTACACAATTACTGTACTGTTTTGGCAGGACAGAAAATATGTATTTAATCGGATTCTTATCAATTAAACAATAACTGTGCAACTGGGCAAAATAAACGATTTTTCTTTAATGAGTTCATTGCACAGTCCATTAACTACACACTTACTCTGTTGACAGGAAGGAACAAGCATCATTTATTTAATTGGCTTATTACACTCTTCGTGAAATACACAAGTTCTGTGTTGATGGGATTGAACAATCAATATTTATATAATCTGTTTGTTGCACTGTTCATTAATTACACACATACTGAGCTGATTGTCATAGCATCAATAATTATTTAACCTACTTATCGCACAGTTTATTAATGACACATTACTGTCCTGATTGGGCACAACAAACAATATTTATTTAATCTTCCTTTCACACTGTTCATTAATTACACATTTACTGCTTTGATTGGCCTGAACAAACAATATCTATTTAATCTGCTTATTGCACTATTCATTAATCACGCACTCACTATGCTGATTATGCAGGAGAAACCATATCTACTTTATCTGTTTAGTGCACTTTTCATTAATTACTCACTTACTGTGATGGTTGGACAATTACACAGTTGAATAATTATTAATTTGCTGTGCTGTTTGGACCGGTCAAACAATGTTTACTTATTCTGCTTCTTATTAATTTTTTTAAAAATCTGTGCTAATTGGACAAAACAAACAACATGTATCTAAATGGTTTATTATTTTACATTGATGACACACATACACTGCTGATTGGACAGAAGCAAGAATATTGATTGGATCTGCTTGCTATTATTTATTCACCTACTGTAACCACTGTCCGGGACAAATAGTCTAATTTCTTCAATTTATTGCAGTGTACATTAATTGCACACTGACTGCGCTGATTGGACAGAAAAAAAAACAACTCTTCAGTGCACTGTTCATTAATTACACATTTAGTTAGCTGATTGGACAGAACAAACAATGTTTATTAAATTGGTTATTGCACCGCCCATTAATTAAACAGTTACTGTGCCGATTGGAAAGAACCAGATTTTTCATTTCATCTCGTTATTGCTCTATTCGTTAATTGCACCATTGACTGCTGTTTGGACTAAACAGGCAATATTTATTTAACCAGCTAAATGTACTGTTCACTAATTACACAATCCATGTGCAGATTGTCGAGTGGAAACAATTTTTGTTTAACCTGCTCGGTTCATTAATTAAATACTTATCACAAAATCACAGAATCATACAGTGCAGAAGAGGTCCTTCGGCCTATCGAGTCTGCACCAACACTTGAGAAGCAATTGACCCACCTACCTAATCCCATTTACCAGCACTTGGCCCATAACCCTGAATGTTATGACGTGCCAAGTGATCATCCAGGTACTTTTTATAGGGTGTGAGGCAACCTGCATCCACCACCCTCCCAGACAGTGCAATCCAGACAGTCACCAGTCTCTGTTTATTTTTTTTCCTCACATGCCCCTTAAACCTTCTGCCCCTCATCTTGAACTTATGTACTCTCGTGACTGAGCCTTCAACGAAGAGGAACAGCTGCTTCCTAGCCACCCTGTCCAGGCCCATCATAATCTTGTACACCTCGATCGACCCTCAGTCTTCTCTGCTCCAACGGAAACAACCCAAGTCTATCCAACCTCTCTTCATAACTTAAATGTTTCATCCCACGTAATATCCTGGTGAATCTTCTCTGCACCCGCTCCAGTGCAGTCATATCCTTCCTATAGTATGGTGACCAGAACTACACACTGCACTCCAGCTGTGGCCTCACCAAGGTTCCATACAACACCATGAGCCCACTAATTTTGTAATCTATGCCTCGATTGATGAAGGCAAGTGTTCCATATGCCTTTTTCACCACCCCACTAACATGCCCCTCCGCCTTCAGAGATCTATGGACACACACGCCAAGTTCACTCTGTACCTCAGAAATTCCTAGTGTCAAGCCGTTCATTGAAAACTTCCTTGTCAAATTAGTCCTTCCAAAGTGTATCACATCACAATTTTCAGGGTTACATTCCATGTAGCACTTATCTGCCCATTTGACCTTCCTATCTGTATCGTCCTGTAACCCAGGATACACAACCTCACTATTAAAAACCGCGCCAACCTTTGTGTCATCCGCAAACTTACTAATCCTACCCCCCAAATAGTCACCTAGGCCTTTTTATATAATTGACAAATAATAGGGAACCGAGAACAGACCCCAGTGTTATGCCACTGGACACTGGCTTCCAGTCACTAAAGCATCATTTTGCCACCACGCTCTTTCTCCTACAACTATCACAATTTTAAATCCACCTTATCAAGTTACCCTGTATCCCATGTGCAGTTGCCTTCTTTATAAGTTTCCCATGTGGACTTTGAAAAAGAATTTGCTGAAATCCATATGAACTACATCAACAGCACTACTCACATCTACACACCTGATCACCTCCTCAAAGAATTCAATCAAATTTGATAAGCATGACCTCCCTCTGACAAAGCCATGCTGATTATCACTAATCAAAACTTGCCTCTCCTAGTGAGGTAGTTTTTCTCCTTCAGAATTTTCTCCATTCGTTTCCCTACCACTGACGTGAGACCCAGTGACCTGTAGTTCCCTGGCATATCTCTACAATCCATCTTAAATAGCGCACCCACATTAGCTGTTCTCCAGTCCTGTGGCACCTGCCCCGTGGTCAGAGAGGAATGAAACATTCGGGGACAGAGCCCATGCGATCTCCGCCCTTGCCTCTCTCAGCAGTCTGGGACACAAATCATCCGCACCTGGAGATGGACCTTTAAGCCTGCCAACACCTCCAATACCTTGTCACTACCTATAACAATTTGCTTAAGAACCTCGCAGTCTCTCTCCGCGAGTTCGATACCTTCATCCTCGTTCTCTTTGGTGGAGACTGATGTGAAGTATTCATTCAAAACTCTATCCATGGCCTCTGGGTCCACCCAAAGATGGCCTCATTGGTCCATTATGGGCCCTACACTTTCCCTGGTTAAACTCTTCCCATTGAAATACTTATAGCATATCTAGCGATTTTCCCTACTTTTACGAGACATAGCTTCCTCATACCCCCTCTTTGCTCTCGTAATTGCTTTCTTAAGTTCCACCCTGCACTGTCTTCACTCCACTAATGCCTCTGCTGATGTGCTTCCGTTGTACCTGCTAAACGCCTCTCCTTTCCTTCTCATGGAAACCTGAATATCACTGGTAATCCATGGGTCTCTAGGTTTGATACTCCTTCCTATCATCCTAGAGGGAACATGTTGAGCCTGTACCCTCCCCATTTCTTTTTGAAACACTACCCCGCCCCCCACCACCCCCCCTCCAACCACTGCCCCTCTGCAGATTTCGGCACAAATAGCTGTTCCCTGTCTACCTTGGTCAGATCCTGCATTATTTTACTAAAATCCACTCTCCCCCAATCCAAAACATTTTTTGTTGCAACATGTCTACTTCTTTGTCCATAACAAATTAAACTGTACCATGTTGTGGTCGCTATCACAAAAATGTTCGCCCACCACCACCTCAGCACTCTGTCCGGCTTCATTCCCCAGAATTAGGTCCAGCAGTGCGCTGTGCCCTGTTGGACGCTCTACATACTGACCTAAAAAGTTCTCCTGTACACATTTCTAGAAATCCACTCCATCCAAGCCCGTAACACTATGTCTATCCCAATTAATGTTGGGAAAGTTGAAATCACCTAAAATAATTACCCTCATGTTATTGTTTATACACACCTCTTCAAATTGTGTACCTATATGCTCTTCAATTTGCCACTGACTATTTGTGGATCTATAACAAACACCTAAAAATGTGGCTGCCCCTTTTTTATTCCTAAATTCTACCCACAAAGCTTCATTCGATGCCCCCTCCGAGATATCATCTCTCCTTACTGCAGTAAATGACTGCTTAACCAAAATACAATGCCTCCTCCTCATATTCCAACTCCCTTGTCTAGCCTGAAGATTCTTTCTCACGGAATGTTGAGCTGCCAATCCTGCCCTTCCCTCAACCACGTTTCTTTGATGGCTACAATAACATAATACCACGTGTTAATCCTCACACGTAGCTCATCCGTTTTACCTATAATATTCCTGGTATTAAAGCACAGGCCAGCCTTACTCTCTTGAAACTGAATGCAGCATTACTTTCTCTGACTTGATTGTTTTACTGCATTATGATTTGTCCCTGTTCTGCTAACATTCTGTGTAGCCTGCCCCTGCCGAATTAAATTATACGCCTCCAAACAGCATGATCAAACCCGCACGCCAGGAGGTTAGTCCTGTTCTGGTTCAGATGTATACCCTCCCGCTTGTACGGGTCTCAGCATCTCCAGAAACGGTCCCACTGATCCAGGAATCTAAAATCCCTCCCTCCTGCACCAACTATTAAGCCATGCATTCATCTGCGCTGTTCTCCTATTTCTGAGCTCGCTAGCACGTGGCCCTGGGAGTAATCCAGAGATTACAAACCGAGAGGTCTTGCTTTTTAGTCTACTGCCTAACTCCCTGAATTCTTGATGCAAGACTTCATCTCTCTTCCTACCTATGTCATTGTTATTAACATGTACCATGACCTCTGCCATATCACCCTCTCCCTTCAGGATGCCCTGCAGCCGTTCAGTGACATCCCTGACCCTGGTACTAGCGAGGCAACACCCCATCTAGGAGTCATGTTGACAGCCAGATTAGCGCCTATCTGTTCCCCTGACTATAACACCCCCTATTACTTTTCGTCTTCCTCCCTTCCTACCCTCCTGTACAAACAGGCTGCTTGTGGAGCCAGAAAGTTGGCTCTGTCTGCACTCCCTGGACGAACCAGCGCCCTCATCAGCCTCCAAAATGGAATACAGCTTTGCGAGCGGGTCCCTTGCGACTCCTGAACTACCTGCCTGTTTCTCTTGTACTGCCTGGTGTTCACCCATCCATTTCCTTCCTCAAGTCCCTTCATCTGCGGTGTGACCAACTCTGTAAATGTGCTATCCACTGGGTAGTGTTTCGGGATTTCCTCTGGAACCCTGTGGAGTTTCTCATTCTTACCTGAGGGTTCCTGTGAAGTGTGTCCGTATTTGCAGCATGTCCCTGGGAAATGTTCTGGTATTTACTATTAGTCCATGGCGGGCGTGCAGGATTCACTGGGGGTACCTCCAGAGTGTGCTGGTGTGTGCTGTTCATCCCTGGGGAGTGTGTCACTATTTCCTGGGGTGCCCTTTGTAATGAGTCGGGTTTTACTTGGGGTCCCTGTGGAGCATGACCGTCTTTCCTTATGATCCTGGAGAGTGTGTTGGGATTTGCTGGGGGACCCTGGGGATTGTGTTGGGATTTGCAATGGGCACTGCGGAACTGGTGACATTTCATGTGGCACCCTGGAGAATGTGTCGGGGTTTCCACTGCAACTCCGTGGAGCGTCTTCATATTTCCTGGGGTTTGATCCTGACTGTGCCTGTATTTGCAGCCTGTCCTGGGGAGAGTGTCGGGAATTGCCAGTGGTCCCTGGAGATTGTGTTGGGTTTCGCTTTGAGCCCCTTGGGCGACGAGAATAGGTGTTGTTCCCTGGAGTGTCTGTTTGGATTTGCTGCATGTCCCTGGGAAGTGTGCCGGGATTTGCTGCGAGACCCGCAGCAGGGCCCCTGGGGAGGGTTTAAGGACTAACTGCGGGGCCCTGGGGAGTGTGTAGGGATTTGCTGCGCGTGCCTCGTGAGTGTGTTGGGATTTACTGTGGGTCCTGCGGAGTGTGTAGGGATTTTCTGCTGGTCCATGGGAAGTGTGTTGGGATTTGCTGTAGGTCCCTGGTGATTGAGAATGGATTTACTTTGGGCTCCTGGGAAGTGAGTCGGGATTTGCTGTGTATCAATGGGGAATGTGTCTGGATTTGCTGCATGTCCCTAGGGAGTGTCTCTGATTTCCAGGGGGACCCTGACGCGGGGCATCATGTTTCCTGGTATCCCTGGAGATTGTGATGCTATTTCCTGTGGGACTTTTTCTGGAACCTTGCGGAGTGTCTCCATATTTCCTGTGGGACAATGCAGAATGTTTCGATATTTGCAGTATGTCCCTGGGGAATGTCGTGCAATATAATTTCGGACACAGGGCAGATTGCAGGATTTTCTGGCGCTCCCTGGGGAGTGTGTTTGTATTTGCACGGAGTCCCTGGGGAGAGTGTTGGTATTTGCTTGGGTCCATGGGTGTATGTTGGTATTTTTCCGGCCTCTAGGGAGTATGTTCGTATTTGTTCGGGTCCCTGGGCAGAGTGTTGGTATTTGTTCGGGTCCCTGTGGAGTGTGTTGGTGTTTACTGGGGCTCGCTTTGGAGTATGTCGGGGTTTCCTGCGTCTCCTTGGGGAATGTGTAGTGATTTACAAGGGGTACCTGGTGTCTCTTTCAGGATTTGCTGCGTGGTTTTTAGAAATGTGTTGGGATTTGCTGCAGGTTCCTGGGGAGTGTGTTTGGATTTGCTGCCGGTTCCTGGGGAATGTGTTGGGATTTGCTGCCGGTTCCTGGGGAGTGTGTTTGGATTTGCTGCCGGTTCCTGGGGAGTGTGTTTGGATTTGCTGCCGGTTCCTGGGGAATGTGTTTGGATTTGCTGCCGGTTCCTCTGGAGTGTGTTTGGATTTGCTGCCGGTTCCTGGGGAGTAGGTTTGGATTTGCTGCCGGTTCCCGGGGAGTGTGTTTCAATTTGCTGCCGGTTCCTGGGGAGTGTGTTGGGATTTGCTGCCGGTTCCTGGGGAGTGTGTTGGGATTTGCTGCCGGTTCCTGGGGAATGTGTTGGGATTTGTTGCCGGTTCCTGGGGAGCGTGTTTGGATTTGGCGCCGGTTCCTGGTGAGTGTGTTGGGATTTGCTGCCGGTTCCTGGGGAGTATGTTGTGATTTGCTGCCTCTTCCTGCGGAGTGTGCCGGAATTTCCTGCCGTATCCTGTGGAGGGTGTTGGGATTTGCTGCCGGTTCCTGGGGAGTGTTTTGGGATTTACTGTGGTTCCTGGGGAGTGTGTTTGGATTTGCTGTGTTTCCTGGGGAGTGTGTTGGGATTTGCTGCCGGTTCCTGGGGAGTGTGTTGGGATTTACTTTGGTTCCGGGGGAGTGTGTTTGGATTTGCTGTGTTTCCTGGGGAATGTGTTGAGATTTGCTGCCGGTTCCTGGGGAGTGTGTTGGGATTTGCTGCCGGTTCCTGGGCAGGGTGTTGGGATATCCTGCCGGTTCCTGGGGAGTGTGTTTGGATTTGCTGCCGGTTCCTGGGGAGTGTGTTGGGATTTGCTGCTGGTTCCTAGGGAGTGTGTTGGGATAAGCTGCCGGTTCCTGGGGAGTGTGTTTGGATTTGCTGTGGTCCCTGGGGGGTGTGTTTGGATTTGGTGCCGGTTCCTAGTGAGGGTGTTGGGAATATGCCGCCGGTTCCTGGGGAGCGTGCTGTGATTTGCAGCTGGATCCCTGTGGAATATTTTCATATTTTCTACGCTTTTCTGCGGACTTGCAGTCTTTCCCTGGCGCGAGCTTCGGGACATGCTGATAGAAAATGAAGGTATTTAGCAATTTGCTGTGGGCCTCTTGGGAGGGTGTCCAGAATTTCTGATTTTTCCAGGCATGTTTGTTGGGATTTCCCACGGATCCGTGGGGCGTGTGTCAGGATTTGCTGCTGGTCCCTGGTGAGTGATTCGGGATTTGTGGCGGATCCCTGGTGAGTGATTTGCGATTTGTTGTGTGTCCCTGGTGAGTGATTTGGGATTTGTTGCGTGTCCCTGGTGAGTGATTCCGGATTGGCTGCTGGCCCCTAGGGAGTGTCGCGCGAAGATTTGAGTGTCCCTGTAGAGATTCCTGGGATTTGCTGCGTGTCACTGGTGAGGGAGTTGGGGTTTGCTATGGTTCCCTGGGGAGTGTGCTGTGATTTGCACCTGGTCCCTCAGGAGTTTGCTGGAATTTTATCTGTGTCCCTGGCGAGTGAGTGGGATGTTCTGTGCGTCCCTGGGGAGTGCCTCCGATTTGTTGTTGGTCCCTGGGTAGTGCGTCCGGATTTGCTGATGTTCATTATGGAGCTTCGTGGGATTTCCTGTGGTTAGGTGTGGAGCGCATCGGATATTTCTGCGTGTTCATGGTGATTGAGTTGGGATTTGCTGCGGGTACCTGGGGACTGCATCGGACATTCCTGCGTGTTCCTGGTGATTGAGTTGGGATTTGCTGCGGGTACCTGGGGACTGCATCGGATATTCCTGCGTGTTCCTGGTGATTGAGTTGGGATTTGCTGTGGGTACCTGGGGACTGTGTTGGATATTCCTGCGTGTTCCTGGTGATTGAGTTGGGATTTGCTGCGGGTACCTGGGGACTGCATCGGATATTCCTGCGTGTTCCTGGTGATTGAGTTGGGATTTGCTGTGGGTACCTGGGGACTGTGTCGGATATTCCTGCGTGTTCCTGGTGATTGAGTTGGGATTTGCTGCGGGTACCTGGGGACTGCATCGGATATTCCTGCGTGTTCCTGGTGATTGAGTTGGGATTTGTTGTGGGTACCTGGGGACTGTGTCGGATATTCCTGCGTGTTCCTGGTGAGTGGTTTGTGGTTTGCTGCGGGTGCTGGGGTGTGTGTTTGGATTTGTTGTGGCTCCCTGGGGGGTGTGTCATGATTTTCTGTGCGTGCTGGGGAAGTTTCTATGAATTTGCATGGGGACCTTGGCGAGTGTCTACATGTTTCCTGATGTCCCTGGAGAGTGTGTCGGTATTTCCCGTGGGACTCAGCTGGGCGTGATGATATTTCATCTCGGTCCCTGGGGAGTGTGTCGGAATTTCCTTTAGATCCCTTTGGAGTTCTCCATATTTCCTCGGGGTCCCTGTGGAGTTTGTTTGTATTTGATGCATGTCTCTGGGAAATGTTCTGGGATTTGCTTCAGCTCCCAGCAGAGTATGCAGGATTTGCTGGTGACCCCAGGGGAGTGTGTCAGTATGAACTTCGTGTCCCTGGGGTGTGTGTCAGGATTTTTCATGTGAGTCCCTGGGCAGTGTATTGGAATTTTCTCTGGATCCCTGTGGAGTGTCTCCATTATTCCTGGATGAACATGCGGAGTGTGTCCGCATTTGCAGCATGTCGCTGCGGAATGTTCTGGGATTTAACTTAAGACCCTGTTGTGGTACTTGGGTACCCTGGGGGCTGTGTTGGTATTTGATGGGTGTCGCTGTGGAGTACATTGGGTTTTCCTGCATGTTCATGGGGAATTTATCGTATTTTACTTGGGGTCCCTGTGGAGTGAATCGTGTTTCCTTATGGTTCCTGGGTAATGTGTCGGGACATTTTACGTGCTACTGGGTCTCTTTCAGGATTAACTGCAGTTCCCCGGCGAGTGTGTTGGGATTTGCTGTTGTTATTTGGGGCGTGGTTTGGATTTGCTGTGGGTTCCTGCTGAATGTGCTAGGATTTGCTGCCGGTCCCCGGTGAGTGTGTCGGGATCTGATGCGGGTCCCCGGGGAGTGTGTCAGGATCTGATGCGGGTCCCCGGGC
Organism: Cetorhinus maximus; assembly: GCF_964194155.1. NCBI lineage: Eukaryota > Metazoa > Chordata > Chondrichthyes > Lamniformes > Cetorhinidae > Cetorhinus > Cetorhinus maximus. Next base: position 58,857 of record NW_027597271.1, read on the forward strand.
AGTGTGTCAGGATTTAATGTGGGTCCCCGGGGAGTGTTTCAGGATTTGCTGCGGGACCCACGGGAGTGTGTCAGAATTTGCTGTGGTTCCTGGGGAGTGTGTCGGGATTTACGGAAGGTCCCTGGGGAGTTTTTCGGTATTTGCTGCGGGTACCGGGGAATGTGTCAGGATTTACTGCAGTTCCCAGGGGAGTGTTTTGGGATTTGTTACGTTTCTCTACGGAGTGTGTCAGGATCTGATGCGGGTCCCCGGGGAGTGTGTCAGGATTTGCTGTGGGTCCCTGTGTAATGTTTCAGGATTTGCTGTGGGTCCCTGTGGAATGTTTCGGGATTTGCTGCGGGTCCCCGGGGAGTGTGTCAGGATTTGCTGTGGGTCCCTGTGTAATGTTTCAGGATTTGCTGTGGGTCCCTGTGGAATGTTTCGGGATTTGCTGCGGGTCCCCAGGGAGTGTGTCAGGATCTGATGCGGGTCCCCGAGGAGTGTGTCAGGATCTGATGTGGGTCCCCGGGGAGTGTGTCAGGATCTGATGCAGGTCCCCGGTGAGTGTGTCAGGATCTGATGCAGGTCCCCGGGGAGTGTGTTAGGATCTGATGCGGGTCCCCGGGGAGTGTGTCAGGATCTGATGCGGGTCCCCAGGTAGTGTGTCAGGATCTGATGCGGGTCCCTGGGGAGTATGTCAGGATCTGATGCGGGTCCCCGTGGAGTGTGTCAGGATCTGATGCGGATCCCTGGGAATTGTGTCAGGATTTGCTGCAGGTCCCTGGGGATTGTGTCAGGATCTGATGCGGATCCCCGTGGAATGTGTCAGGATCTCATGCGGGACCCTGGAGTGTTTCACCATATTTCCTGTTGGTCCCTGTGGAGTGTGTCCATATTTGCAGCTTGTCCATGTCGGAAGTTCTCGGATTTAACTCAGGGACCTGGGGCGTGTGAGGGATTTTTTGGGGTCCCTGGGTAGAGATTAGATATTTCCTGAGGTTCGCTGGGGAGTGTGTTGTTATTTGCTGGGTGTCATTGTGGAGAATGTTAGGGTTTCCTGCGTGTCCATGGGGAGTGTGTCGGGATTATCTTTGTTTCCCTGTGGAGCGCGATCCTATTTCCTTATGCTTCCTAGGGAGTGGGTCCGGATTAGCTGAGAACCCCTGGGGAATCTTTCAGGATTTGCTGCATGTCCCTGGAAGTGTATCAGGATTTGCTGTGGGTCCCTGGGATTTGCTGTTGGTTCCTTGTGAATGTGCTGGGATTTGCTGCGGGTCCCTAGTGAGCGTGTCGGAATTTGATACCGGTCCCTCGGGGGTGTGTCGGGATTTGCTGAGGGTCCCTGGGGATTGTGTCGGGATTTGATACGGGTCCCTGGGGGGTGTGTCAGGATTTGCTGGGATTCCTTGGGGATTGTGTCGGAATTAGAAACGTGTCCCTGGGGATTGTGTCAGGATTTGCTTCAGGTCCCTGGGGAGTGTGTCGGGATTTGCTGCAGGTCCCTGGGGAGTGTGTCGGGATTTGCTGTGTGTCCCTGGGGAGTGTGTCGCGATTAACTGTGGGACCCTGGGGAGTGTATCGGGATTTGCTGTGGGTCCCTGGGGAGTGTGTCGCGATTAACTGCGGGACCCTGGGGAGTGTGTTGGGATTTGCTGCGGGTTCCTAGGGAGTGTGTCAGGATTTGCTGGAGGATTCAGAGGGGCGTGTTAATATTTCATGTGGCTCCATTGGTAGTGTGTCGGAAATTCCTCTTGATCCCTATGGAATTTTTGCATATTTCCTGGACTGTGGAGTGTGTCCATATTTGCAGCACACCCCTGGGAGATTTTAAGGGGTTTACTACTGGTCCCTGGGGAGTGTGCAGGATTCGCTGGGGTTTCCTGCGATGTGTGTTGGAATGTGCTGCGAATGAATCCAGGGTGAATGAATCCAGGTTTAATTGGGGAAACTTGTGGAGTGTGACTGCATTTCCATACGTTCTCTGGGGAGTGTGTCAGGATATGCTGGGCGTCCGTGCGGAGTATGTCAGGATTAGGTGCGGGTTAAAAACAAAAAGCTAAAAGCTACTGCGGATGCTGGAAATCCAAAACAAAAACAGATTTACCTGGAAAAACTCAGCAGGTCTGGCAGCATCGGTGGAGAAGAAATCAGTTAACGTTTCGAGTCTTCATGACCCTTCGGCAGAACTGAGTATAATTAGGAGAAAGGTGAAATATAAGGTGGTCTAAGGTTGGGGGGGTGGGGGGATAGAGAAGTTGAGGGTGGGATGATTGTGGAGATAAGCAAGCAGTGATAGGAGCAGATAATCAAAAGATGTCACAGACAAAAGGATCAAAGAGGTGTTGAAGCTGGTGATATTATCTTAAAAAAGTGCTAATTAAGAATGGAAGGCATGATACTCAAGGTACAGCTCTAGTGGGGGTGGGGTGGAAAGACTAACAAAGTTTTAGTTTTAGATTTAAAAATAATGGAAATAGATGGGAAAAGAAGAATCTATATAAATTATTGAAAAAAAAGGGAGGGGGAGAAACAGGGTGGGGATGGGGGGAGGGGGGAGTTTAAGATCTAAAGTTGTTGAATTCAGTATTCAGCCCGGAAGCCTGTAAAGTGCCTAGTCGGAAGATGAGGTGCTGTTCCTCCAGTTTGCGTTGGGCTTCACTGGAACAATGCAGCAAGACAAGGGCAGACATGTGGGCAAGAGAACAGGGTGGAGTGTTAAAATGGCAAGCGACAGGGAGGTTTGGGTCTTTCTTGCGGACAGACCACAGGTGTTCTGCAAAGCGGTCGCCCAGTTTGCGTTTGGTCTCTCCAATGTAGAGGAGACCCCATTGGGAGCAACGAATGCAGTAGACTAAGTTAGGGGAAATTCAAGTGAAATGCTGCTTCACTTGAAAGGAGTGTTTGGGCCCTTGGACGGTGAGGAGAGAGGAAGTGAAGGGGCAGGTGTTGCATCTTCTGCGTGGGCATGGGGAGGTGCCATAGGTGGGGTTTGAGGAGTAGGGGGTGATGGAGGAGTGGACCAGGGTGTCCCGGAGGGAACGATCCCTACGGAATGATGCCAGGGAGGGTGAAGGGGGATGTGTTTGGTGGTGGCATCATGCTGGAGTTGGCGGGAATGGCGGAGGATGATCCTTTGAATGCGGAGGCTGGTGGGGTGATAATTGAGGACAAGGGGGACCCTATCATGTTTCTGGGAAGGAGGAGAAGCTGTGAGGGAGGATGCGCAGGATATGGGCCGGACACGGTTGAGGGCCCTGTCAACGAACATGGGTGGAAAACTTCGGTTAAGGAAAAAGGAGGACATGTCAGAGGAACTGTTTTGTAAGGTAGAGTCATCTGAACAGATGCGACGGAGGTGAAGGAACAGAGAGAATGGGATGGAGTCCTTACAGGAAGCGGGGTGTGAGGAACTGTAGTCGAGGTAGCGGTGGGAGTTGGTGGGCTTGTAATGGATATTGGTGGACAGACTATCATCAGAAATTGAGACAGAGAGGTCAAGGAAGGGAAGAGAAGTGTCAGAGATGGACCATGTGAAAATGATGGAGGGGTGGAGATTGGAAGCAAAATTAATAATTTTTTCCAGGTCCCGACGAGAGCATGAAGCAGCACCGAAGTAATCATCGATGTACCGGAGAAAGAGTTGTGGGAGGGGGCCCGAATAGGACTGGAACAAGGAATGTTCCACAAACCCCATAAAGAGACAGGCATAGCTGGGGCCCATGCGGGTACCCATAGCCACACCTTTTATTTGGAGGAAGTGAGAGGAGTTAAAGAAAAACTTGTTCAGTGTGAGAACAAGTTCAGCCAGACGGAGGAGAGTAGTGGTGGATGGGGATTGTTCGGGCCTCTGTTCAATGAAGAAGCTCAGGGACCTCAGACCATCCTGGTGGGGGATGGAGGTGTAGAGGGATTGGACATCCATGGTGAAGAGGAAGCGGTTGGGGCCAGGGAACTGGAAAATGTTGATGTGACGTAAGGTGTCAGAGGAATCACGGATGAAGGTGGGAAGGGACTGGACAAGGGGAGAGACAAGGGAGTCAAGATAACGAGAAATGAGTTCCGTGGGGCAGGAACAGGCTGACACGATCGGTCTGCCAGGACAGTTCTGTTTGTGGATTTTGGGTAGGAGGTAGAAGCGGGCTTTCCGAGGTTGGGCGACTATCAAGTTGGAAGCTGTGGGAGGAATATCTCCAGAGGAAATGAGGTCAGTGACAGTCCTGGAAACAATGGCTTGATGTTCTGTGGTGGGGTCATGGTCCAGAGAGAGGTAGGAGGAAGTGTCTGCGAGTTGACGCTCAGCCTCCACGAGGTAGAGGTCAATGCGCCAGACAACAACAGCACAACCCTTGTCAGCGGGATTGATGACAATGTTGGGGTTGGACCTGAGAGAACGGAGTGCAGTGAGTTCAGAGAGATACAGATTAGAACGGGTGAGAGGAGCAGAGAAATTGAGACGGCTAATGTCACGCCGACAGTTCTCAATGAAAAGATCAAGAGAAGGTAAGAATCCAGAGGGAGGGGTCCAGGTGGAGGGAGAATATTGGAGGTGGGAAAAAGGTTCTGTTGAACGGGGAGAGGACTCCTGCCCAAAGAAGTGAGCACGGAGATGAAGACGACGGAAGAAGAGCTCAGCATTCTGCCGAGCCCGAAATTCATTGAGATAAGGGCGTAAGGGTATGAAGCTAAGTCCTTTGCGGAGCACTGAACGTTCAGCATCGGAGAGGGGAAGGTCAGGGGGTATAGTGAATACGCGGCTGGGGCTGGGATTGGAAGATGGGGTGGGGACGGAGGGACAAGCAGGGGTGGAGGGTCCCAGATGGGTGTTGGTGTCGATGAGTTGTCGGAGCTTGCGTTCCTTAGCACTTGAGAGAAAGAGAAAAAGTTTCTTGTTGAAGCGACGGATGAGGCGAAGAATAAAATGAAACTGGGGCACGCGCAGCTTTGAAAAAGTGTGCGGTGGTGCTGCTGGAGGGAGAGGTCGAGTGTGTTCATATGGCGGCGCATGGCACTGAGTGTGGATCTCTGAATGCGACGGGAACAGTAGTCCGAGAAATGTTTCATGTCCCAGAGATACCTGTAATCCTGGTTGGGTTCGAAACAAGAGGGATGGAATTTCAGTTGAAATCCACGTGGGGTGAGTCGGAGACGGAGACAGTCACTGAGAAAGGAGATATGGCTGTGAAAGCGGGTTTTAGTAAACACCTTGTCAAACACCAGGAGAGAAATGGAAAGCAATGAAGGTGAGCAGGGCAGAAGCGACAGGCGGAAATCCTGTCGGAGAACAGAACAATACTTCTTCAGAGAGGGCATTTCTTGAAGAGAAGTGGCAGTCAATTAAACACAGAGATAAAAACAAAAAGCTAAAAGCTAGCTGCGGGTCCCTGAGGAGCGTGTCGGGATTTGCTGGGGGTCCCTGCCGAGTGTGTTGGGATTTGCTGTGGGTCCGTGGGGAGTGTTTGGGATTTCCTGCGGGTCCCTGGGGAGTGTGTCGGGATTTGCTGTGGGTCCCTGGGGGGTGTGTAGAGACTTGCTGGAGGTCATGGGTAATTTCTCTTAATATCCTTGGGAGTCACTGGCGAGTGGCTCCTTGTTCCCCTGGTGTCCTTAGAGAGTGTGTCGGAGATTCATTTGAGACGTAGGGGTGTGTGTTGCTAATTCATGTATGTCCCTGAGGATTGTGTCAGGACTTCCTCTGGATCCTTGTGGAGTGTCTCCATTATTCCTTTGGGACAATGTTGTCATTTTCCATATTTGCAGCAAGCCCCGGCAGAATGTTCTGGGATTTAATATATGTCGCTTGGGGGTGTGCGGGATTTGCCACGGGTTCCTGGGGACTCAGTCCAGAATTGGTGTGGTTCCCTCGGGTGGGTGTTGCAATTTGCTACGCGTCGCTGGGATGTGTTTCGGGTTTTGCTGCTGGTCCCTGGCGAGTTTTTTGGGATTTGTTGTGTTCCTTGGTGAATGAGTTGGGATTTGGTGTGGGTCACTGGGTAGTGAGTCGGGATTTGCTCCTGGTTCTTGCAGAGCTTTTTGGGATTTGTCCTGTGTCCATGATGAATACTTTGGGATTTGTAGCGGGTCCCTGGGCAATATGAAGGGATTTTCTGCTGGCCCCTGGTGAGTGAGTTGGGAATTCCTGGAAGTTCCTGGGGAGTGTGTCTTGATTTCCTGGGGGTCCCAGGGACGTTTCCCTGAATTTCCAGGGAGATACTGGCGAGTGGCTCCATGTTTCCTTGGTGTCCCTGGAGAATGTGTCCGTATTTCCTATAGGACTCAAGAGGGCGTTGAATTTTCGTGTGGGACCATGGGGACTCTGTTGGGACTTCCTCCAAATCCTTGTGGAGTGTCTCCACATTTCCTGGGGGACAATGCGGAGTGTGTCTATATTTGCAGGATGTGCCTGGGGTATGTCCTGGGATTTAACTTAGGACAATGGGGAGTGTGCATGATTTGCTGGTGGTACCTGGGGAGTGTGTTGGCATGTGCTGGGCGCCCCTGGGATGTGTGTCTGGATTTTCTGTGGGCACTGGGGAGATTGTTGTTGTTTCATGTGGCTCCCTGGGGCATGTTTCTGTTTTTCCTTGGATCCCTGTCGAGTATGTCCATATTTCCTCGCGTTTGCTGTGGACTGTTTCCGTATATGCAACCTGTCCCTAGGGAGAGTGTCAGCATTTGGTAACGTCCCTGGGATGTGTGTCAGGATTTGCTGTTACTCCCTGGGGAGTAGTGTCAGGATTTGCTGTTACTCCCTGGGGAGTAGTGTCAGGATTTGCTGTTACTCCCTGGGGAGTAGTGTCAGGATTTGCTGTTGCTCCCTGGGGAGTAGTGTCAGGATTTGCTGTTACTCCCTGGGGAGTAGTGTCAGGATTTGCTGTTACTCCCTGGGGAGTAGTGTCAGGATTTGCTGTTACTCCCTGGGGAGTAGTGTCAGGATTTGCTGTTACTCCCTGGGGAGTAGTGTCAGGATTTGCTGTTGCTCCCTGGGGAGTAGTGTCAGGATTTGCTGTGGCTCCCTGGGGAGTAGTGTCAGGATTTGCTGTTACTCCCTGGGGAGTAGTGTCAGGATTTGCTGTTACTCCCTGGGGAGTAGTGTCAGGATTTGCTGTTGCTCCCTGGGGAGTAGTGTCAGGATTTGCTGTTACTCCCTGGGGAGTAGTGTCAGGATTTGCTGTTGCTCCCTGGGGAGTAGTGTCAGGATTTGCTGTTACTCCCTGGGGAGTAGTGTCAGGATTTGCTGTTGCTCCCTGGGGAGTAGTGTCAGGATTTGCTGTTACTCCCTGGGGAGTAGTGTCAGGATTTGCTGTTACTCCCTGGGGAGTAGTGTCAGGATTTGCTGTTGCTCCCTGGGGAGTAGTGTCAGGATTTGCTGTTACTCCCTGGGGAGTAGTGTCAGGATTTGCTGTTGCTCCCTGGGGAGTAGTGTCAGGATTTGCTGTGGCTCCCTGGGGAGTAGTGTCAGGATTTGCTGCGTGTCCTTGGTGAGTGTGTTGGGATTTGTTTGCGAATCACTGGATAGTGTGTCGGTATTTCCTGCAGTTCCCTAGAGAGTTTGTTGGGATATTGAGGGTACTTGGGGAGTGTATCAGTATTTCCTGCGGGTCCCTGGTGAGTTTCTCTGGATTTACAGGTGGACCTGGGGAGTAGCTGTATGTTTGCTCGTGTCCCTGGAGAGTGTGTCGGTATTTCCTGTCAGGCTCAGGGGTGCGTGTTAACATTTCATGTGTGTCCCATGGGAGTGTGCTGGAAATTTAAATGGGGGTGTGGATGTTGGGCTTAAATTTGGGGGTTGTGGTAGGTAGAATGTAAAGGTGGGTGTGAAAAGTGGTCCCAAAACGTTGGGTGTGGAAGGGTGTCTGTCGTGGGTGTAGTCTGGATGGTGCTCTGTAGAGATGGTTGTGGAAGTTGATCTGTAAACAGGGTTGTGGAAGGAGATCTGTAAAGGGCTGAGTGTATTGTAGTCTGTAAAGAGGGATGCAGAAGGTTGTCTGTAATCTTTGGTTATGCCGTGGTCTGTAAAGAGGGGTGTGGAAGGTCGTCTCTAAAGGGGCTGTGGATTGGGCCCTGTAAAGAGAGGTGTATAAGGTGGTCTCTAAAGGGGCTGTGGTTGGTGCATTTTTTTGGAGGGGTGTGGAAGGTAACCTGTGAAAGCGGGTGTGGGAGGTGGCCTTTAAGTGTTGCTTTGGGTAGTGGTCTGCAAAGTGGGTGCGGATGTTCTGTAAAGAGGGGTGTGGGAGGTGATCTGTAAAGAGGATTTTGAAGGTGGACTATAAAGAACGATGTCGATGGTGTTCTGTAAGGTGGGTGTGGAAGGTGGTTTCTAAAGTTGGAGTGTGGAAGGTGATGCGTAAATTGGGGTGAGGATGGAGGTCCTTAAATGGCGGGGCCAGGAGGTCGTTGGTAAATGTTGGTGTGAAAAGTAGTCTCAAAGCGGTGAGGGGTGGAAGGATGTTTGTCGTGGGATGTGGTGTGGATGGTGGTCTATAAAGAGATGTGCAGAAAGTTTTTTGTAATGTTTGTTTATGTTGGTTGTCTGAAAAGAGGTGTATGGAAGGTTGTATCTAAAGGGGCTGCTGATGCTGGTCTGTAAAGAGGGTGCTGAAGGTGGTCTATAAAGATGGGTGTGGATGGTGTTCTAAAAATTGGGGAGGGGAAGGTTGTCTAAGTGATGGGGTGTGGAAGGTCTGTTAGTGGTGTGTTAAGTGGTGGTGCGAATGGTGTTCTGTAAATTGGGAGTCTGGAAGGTGCTCTGTAGAGTGTGGGTGTGGAAGGAGGTCTGTAAAGTGGTGGTGTGGAAGGTGACCTTTAAAGGTTGCTGTCGTAGTGCTGTGTAAAGTGGGGGTGCGGATGATGGTGTGTAAAGTGGTGGTGGATGGTTTTCTATGAAGGGGTGTGTGTTTGATGGTCTGTAAAGTGGATCTGTAAGGTGGGTCCCTAAATTGGGCTGTGGACGGTGTCTGCAATCGGTGGTGTGTGGATGGTGGTACGTAAAGGGCGTTTGTGTGGTTGTCTGTAAACGGAATGTGGAAGGTGGCCTGTAACTTATGGTCTGGAAGGTGGTCCGCAAGAGGTTGGTTGTAGAAGGTGATCAGCAAGGGAGCTCTGGAAGTTTGTCTGTAAATTGGTGTGAAAAGTGTTCTTTATAGTGGGTGTGGAAGGTGATATGTAAAGTGGGGGTGTGGAAGTCGGTCTGTAAAGGCGGTGTGGAAGATGGTTAATAAAGTGGATGTGTGGAAAGTCCTTTGAAAATATATATATATATATATATATATCACAATCTCTTTCACTCTCTTTCTCACTCTCCTCGTCTCTGCCTAGCTGTCTCTCTCTGTCTGCCTGCCTGACTCTCTCTCTCTCTCTGTCTCTATGTCCCACTCGTTCTCTCTCTCTCTCATTCTCTCTATTTTTCGCTGTCTCTCTCTTTCAATGACTCTCTCTGTCTCACTCTCTCAATCTATCACAATCTCACTCTCTCTCTAACAGACGAACCCCTTCGCTCTGAAATTCTCTCTCTCACACTCATACTATCTCTCTGCCCCTCTCTCCCTTTCTCTCTCGCTCTCTCTGCCTCTCTCACTCAATCCCTCTCTGCCTTTCTATGTCTCACTTATTCTCCCTCTCTCTGTCTCTCTGACTCTCTCTCTGTCTCTCTCTCACCCTTTCAATCTCTCTCTCTCTCTCTCTGTGTCTCTATCTCTGTCACCTTCTGAACCTCACTCTCTATATCAGCCTCTCCCTCTGTTTCTCTACCTGTGTGTGTGTGTCTCTCTCTATCACACTCTCTTTCTCTCTCTTTCTCTGTCTCGCTCTTTCTCTCACTCTCTCCCTTTCTTCTATTTCTGTTTCCCACTCTGTCTCTCACTCTTTGACTCTCTCTCTCTCCTTCTCTCTCTCACTTTCTGTCTCTCACTCTTCCTCTTTCTCTCTAATTCACTATCTCCCCCTCTGTCTCCCTCTCTCTCTACCTATCTCTCTGCACCTCTGTGTCATGTTCTGCCTCTCCCTGTCTCTCACCCTGTCTCTCGCACTATCTCCCTCTCTCACTCTCTGAGTCTCTGTCTCAATCAGTCTCTTTGTCTCACTCTCTTTGTCAGACTCGCCCTCTCTCTGACCCTCACTCTCTGTCACTATCTCAGTCGCTGTCTCTTATTCTCTGTCTCTCTGTCTCTCAATCTCTGTCACTCTCTCTCTCTCTTTCTATCTCTCACACTCTCTTTTTCACTCCCTCCCTCTGTTTCTCATACACTCTGTCCCTGTCTCACACTTACTTTCTCTCCGTCTCTCTCCCTCTGTCTCTTTGCCTGTCTGTCTCAATTTCTCTGTCACTCACATTTTCAAAATGCCTCTCTCCCTTTCACTCTCTCAGTCTTTGTCTCCCTCTCTCTCTCTCATTTGCTGTATCTGTCCCTCACACTGTTTCTCCTATTCACTCTCGGTCTCACTCTCTCTCTTTCTTCCTCTCTCTCTCTCTAACTGTCTCTCTCTCTCAGTAAATTTCTCTCCCTCTAACTCTGTTTCAGTGTTTCTGCATATCTCTCCCACACACTCTCTGTCGCTGTCTCTCTCACTCTCTCTCTCTCTCTCTCTCTCTCTCCCTAACTCTGTCTCAGTCTCTCTCACTCTTCCTCTCTCTCTCTCTCTGTCATTCTGTCCATGTCTCTCTCACTCTATCTCTGCCTCTCTCTGTATCTCTCTCTGTGACTCTGTAACTCTCTCTCACACACCCTTTTTCTCTCTCTCACTCTCTCTCTTCCTCGGTTTCTCACTCTCACTGTATCTCTCTCTCTCCCCCTCTGTATCTCTATCGCATACACTCTTTCTCTCTCTCTCTCTCTCCCCCTCTCTCTTTGTCCCTCTCTCTGTCACTCTCTGTTTTTCTCTCTGCATCTGTCTCCCTCTCTCTGTCTCTCTCTGTTTCTGACACACTCTCTCTCTCTCTGCCTCTCTCTCTCTGTGCCTCATTTTCTCTCTCCCTCACTCTTTGTCTCACTCTCTCTTGCTCTGTTTCTTACTGTGTGTCTCTTTGTCCAACTATAACTCTTTCTGTCTCTCCCACTGCAAAACTCTCCCTTTCTCTCTCTGACTCCCTCTTCATCTCTCTCTCTCACTCGGTCTCTCTTTCTGCCTCTCGCTCTCTCATTCTCTATTTCTTTCTAACTTTCTCTTTCACTCTCCCTCTCCGTCTCTCAGTCTCAGTCTCTCTTTGCCTCACACCCTCCTTCTCTCTGTCTCTCTGCCTCTCACCCTCTCTCTCTGTCTATGTAAATCTCTCTCCCTCACTACCTCTTCATCTCTCTGTCACTCTATCACTCTCTCTGCCTTTCTGTATCTCTCCCTCTCACTCCCCCCCTCTCTCTCTCTCTCTCTCTCTATATATATACCACAATCTCTTTCACTCTCTTTCTCACTCTCTCTCAGTCTCTGCCTAACTTTCTCTCTCTGTCTGCCTGCGAGACTCTCACTCTCTCTGACTCTCTGTCCCACTCGTTTTTTCTCTCTCCCTCTCTCTCTCATTCTCTCTATTTTTCGCTGTCTCTCTCTTTCAATGACTCTCTCTGTCTCACTCTCTCAATCTATCGCAATCTCACTCTCTCTCTAACAGACATACCCCTTCTCTCTGACATTCTCTCTCTCACACTCATACTATGTCTCTGCCTCTCCCTCCCTCTCTCTCTGCCTCTCTGACTCAAACCCTCTCTGTCTCTGTCTGCCTCACTCATTCTCCCTCTCTCTCTGTCTCTCTGACTCTCTGTCTCTCTCTATCTTTCCATCTCAATTTCCCTCTCTCTCTGTTTGTCTCTATCTCTGTCACCTTCTGACCCTCACTCTCTATATCAGCCTCTCCCTCTGTTTATCTCCCTGTGTGTGTCTATCTCTCTCTCTCACACTCTCTTTTTCTCTCTCTGTCTCTGTCTCGCTCTGTCTCTCACTCTATCCCTTCCATCTATTTCTGTTTCCCACTCTGTCTCTCACTCTTTGACTCTCTCTCTCCTTCTCTCACTCACTTTTTCTGTCTCTCACTCTCCCTCTCTTTCTCTAATTCACTACCTCCCCCTCTGTCTCCCTCTCTCTCCACCTATCTCTCTGCATCTCTGTGTCATGTTCTGCCTCTCCCTTTCTCTCACCCTGTCTCTCTCACTGTCTCCCTCTCTCACTCTCTGAGTCTCTGTCTCAATAAGCCTCTTTGTCTCTCTCTCTTTGTCAGACTCGCCCTCTCTCTGACTCTCACTCTCTGTCACTATCTCAGTCGCTGTCTCATTCTCTGTCTCTCAATCTCTGTCGTTCTCTCTCTCTCTTTCTAACTCTCTCTCACTCTCTTTTTCACTCCCTCCCTCTGTCTCTCATTCACTCTGTTCTGTCTCACACTTACTTTCTCTCCGTCTCACTCTCTCTGTCTCTTTGACTGTCTGTCTCTATTTCTCTGTCACTCAGATTTTCAAAATGCCTCTCTCCCTTTCACTCTCTCTGTCTTTGTCTCCCTCTCACTCTCTCATTTGCAGTATTTGCCCCTCACACTGTTTCTCCTATTCACTCTCGGTTTCACTCTCTCTCTTTCTTCCTCTCTCTCTCTTTCTAACTCTCTCTCTCTCTCTCAGTAAATTTCTCTCCCTCTAACTCTCTCTCGGCGTTTCTGCATATCTCTCCCACACACTCTCTGTCGCTGCCTCTCTCCCTCTCTCTCTCTGTCTCTCTCCCTAACTCTGTCTCAGTCTCTCTCACACTTTATTTCTTTCTCTCTCTCTCTGTCATTCTGTCCATGTCTCTCTCACTCTATCTCTGCCTCTCTCTGTTTCTCTCTCTGTCACTCTGTATCACTCTCTCACACACTCTTTTTCTCTCTCTCACTCTCTCTCTTCCTCGGTTTCTCTCTCTCACTGTATCTCTCTCTCTCCCTCTGTGTATATCTCTCTATCACGCACTCTCTCTCTCTCTCTAATTCTCCCTCACTCTGTCTCTGTCCCATCTCTGTCACTCTCCCTGTTATTCTCTCTGCACCTGTTTCCCTCTCTCTGTGTCTCTCTATATCTCTCTCTTTCACACACTCTCTCTCTCTCTGTCACACAATTACTTTATCTCTCTCTCTCTCTCTCTCTCTCTCTGGCTCTGACCCCTTCTCTCGCTCTCTCTCTCTCTCTGTGTCTCACTTTCTCTCTCCCTCACTCTTTGTCTCTCTGTCTCTCTTGCTCTGTCTCCCACTGTGTCTCTTTGTCCAAATATATCTCTTTCTTTCTCTCTCTCTGCCCCACTGCCAAACTCTCCCTGTGTCTCTCTAACTCCCTCTTCATCTCTCTCTCACTCCCTCTCGATCTCTCTCTCGCTCTCTCACTCTCTGTTTATTTCTCACTTTCTCTTTCACCCTCTCTCCGTCTCCCACTCTCAGGCTCTCTTAGCCTCACACCCTCCTTCTCTTTGCCTCTCTGCATCTCTCTCTCTCTCTCTCTCACTCTCTCTGTCTATGTCACTCTCTCTCTCTCTCTCTCACTCTCACTGCCTCTTCATGTTTCTTTCACTCTCTCACTCTCTCTGTCTTTCCGTCTCTCTCTCTCTCTCTATATATATATATATATACAAATACACACATATATATATATATACATATATCTCACACTCTTTCTCTCTCTCTCTCAGTGTTTCCCTAACTGTCTCTCTCTGTCTGCCTGCCTGACTCTCTCTGACTCTGTCCCTCTCGTTCTCTCCCTCACTGTTTCTCTCTCTCTTTCTCTCTCTCTCATTCTTTCTATTTTTGGCTGTCTCTCTCTATCAATGACTCTCGCTGTCTCACTCTCTCACTCTATCGCACTCTTATTCTCTCTCTAACACACAAACCCTTTCTCTCTCACATTCTCTCTCTCTCACTCTCTCATTCAATCTCTCTGCCTCTCTCTCGCTCTCTCTGCCACTCTCACTCAATCCCCCTCTCTCTCTCTCTGCCTCACTCACTCTCCCTCTCTCTTACTATCTTGCTCTCTCTCTCTCTCTGTGTGTGTGTGTGTGTGTGTCTATCTCTGTCACGCTCTGTCGCTCACTGTCTCTGTCAGCCTCTTGCTCTGTTCCTCTCCCTGTGTGTGTGTCTCTCTCTTACTCTCTCTCACTGTCCCTGTTTCGCTGTCTCTTTCGCTCTCTCCCTTTCTTCTATTTCTGTTTGTCACTCTGTCTCTCACTCTTTGACTCTATCTCTCTCCTTCTCTCTCACTATCTGTCTCTCAGTCTCCCTCTCTCTCTAATTCACTCTCTCTCCTTCTGTCTCCCTCTCTCTACACCTTTCTCTCTGCATCTCTGTGTCATGCTCTGCCAATTCCTGTCTCTCACACTGTTTCTCTCACTGTCTCCCTCTCACTCTCTGAGTCTCTGTCTCAATCAGTCTCTTTGTTTCTCTCTCTGTCAGACTCGCCCTCTCCCTGACCCTCACTCTCTGTCACTATCTCAGTCGCTGTCTCTCATTCTCTGTCTCTCAATATCAATCCCTCTCTCTCTCTTTCTCTCACTGTCTCTCTCTGTTTCACTCCCTCCCTTTGTCCCTCACACACTCAGTCTCTCTGTCTCACACTTACTATCTCTCGTCTCTCTCTCTCTGTCTCTCTATCTGTCTATCTCTCTCTCTGTCATTCACACTCTCTAACTGCCTATCTCCCTTTCACTCTCTCTGTCTCTGTCTCTTTGTCTGCTGCTGTCTCTGTCCCTCACACCGTTTCACCTATTCACTCTAGGTCTCTCTCTCTCTCTTTCTTCCTCTCTCTCTCTCTCTAACTCTCTCTCTCTCTGTCTGTCTCTCAATAACTCTCACTCTCCCTCTACCTCTCTCTCGGTGTCTTTCCATATCTCTCCCACACACTCTCTGTCTGTCTCCCTTTCACTCTCTCTCTCTCTCTCTCTTTCTCTCTCTCTCTCTAACTCTCTCTATGTCTCTCTCTCTCTAACTGTGTCTCAGTCTCTCTCACTCTATCTCTGCCTCTCTCTGTATCACTCTCTGTCACTCTGTAACTCTCTCTCACACACACTATTTGCCTCTCTCTCACTCTTTCTCTACCTCGGTTTCTCACACTCACGTATCTCCTTCTCTCCCTCTCTGTATCTATTTCTATCACACACACTCTCTGTCTCTCTCTCTCTTAATCTCCCTCTCTCTCTCTCTCTCTCTCTCTCTCTCTCTCTTTCTCTTTCACACTCTCTCTCTGTCTCAATATTAATTTCTCTCTGTCTCTCTCTCTGTGTTTCTGACCCTCTCTCTCTCTCCCTCTCTCTCTGTCTCACATGCTCTCTCCCTTACGCTGTGTCTCTCGCTCTCTCTTGCTCTATCTCTGACTGTCTGTCTCTTTGTCAAACTAAATGTCTTTCTTTTTCTCTCTCCCTCTGCCATCCTCTCCCTTTCTGTGTCTGACTCCCTCTTCATCTCTCTCTCTCAAACCATCTCTCTCTGCCTCTAGCTCTCTCTCTTTTGGCTGCTTTCTCAATTTCTCTTTCACTCTCTCTCTGTCTCTCGCTCTCAGTTTATATTTGCCTCACACCCTCCTTCTCTCTGTCTCTCTGCCTCTCACTCTCTCTCTTTCTCTCTCGCTCTGTCTACATCACTCGGTCTCTCTCTCACTGCCTCTTCATCTCTCTGTCACTCTCTCACTGTCTGTCTTTCTGTATCTCACTCTCTGTCTGTCTGCCTGTCTCTCTCTCTCTCTCTATATATATATTATATATTATATATATATATATATAACTCTCTTTCTCTCTCATTCTCTCTATTTTTCACTGTCTCTCTCTCTCTCAATGACTCTCTCTGTCTCACTCTCTCACACTATCGCACTATCACTCTCTCTCTCTAACACACACCCTTTTTCTCTCTCTTCCCTGTCTCTCCGACACACTCTCTCTCTCTCTCTCTCTCTCACTCTCTATGTGTCTCTATCTTTGTTAATCTCTGTTCCTCTGTCCATCTCTGCCTCACACTCTATGTCTCTCAGTCTCATCCTCAATGTCTCTCTCCCTCTATCCCTCTGTCTCTTCCCGTCTCTCTCTGTTGCTCAATCTATGTCTCTCCCTCTCTCTCACTCTCTCTCTCTCCCTCTGCCTCCCAATCTCTCTCTTCCGCTCTCTCTCCTTCACCCTCTCCACATATCACCCTCTCTCCCTCTCTTGGTCTCTCTTTCACTGCCTCTCCCTGTCTCTCATTGTCCCACTATGTCTCTTTCCCTCCCTCTCAGTCACTCTCTAATATATCTCTCCCTCTCTCTGTCTTTCTGTTGCTCTTTTTGCTCACTATCTGCTTCCCTCTCTCTCTCTTTCTCTCTCTATCTCTCTTTTTCTCGATCACTATCGACAGTCTCTCAATCTCTCTCTATCCCTGACCCGGAGTCTCTGTCTTTCATCCTCTGTCTCTGAATCATTGTGTCTATTTCTCTCTGTCACTCTCTCACTCAATGTCCCTCCGTCTCTCTGTCTCTCTCTCTTTCTGTCTCACTGCCTGTCTCTCTCACTCTCTGACTCACACACTTTTTCTCACTCTCTCAAACTGTCTCTTTCGCTTTCTCTCTCTCTCTCTCTCTCTGGCTCTCTGTCTCTGTCTCTGACGCATACTTTGCTCCCCCACCCCATCTCTCTCTCGCGCTCTCTCTCTCTCTCTATCCCTCTCTCTACCTCCCTTTCTCTCTCTCTCGCTGTCTCTGTCTCTCAATCTGTTTCTCCCATTCACTCTCGTTCTCTCACTCTCGTTCTCTCACTCTCTCTCTCACACACCCACTCTCTCTCCCTTTCTCCCTCTCTCTCTGTCAATATGTGGACCTCTCTAAAACTCTGTCCCTCTCTCCATCTCTGTCTCACAATCTATGTCTAACCCTCAATGTCTCTCGGTCTCTCTCCATTTGTCTCTCTGTTTCTTCCTGTCTATCTCTGTCTCTCAATCTATGTCTGGCTCTCTCTCTCTCTGCCTCCCAATCACCCTTCCTCTCTCTCTATCTCACTCTCTCTCTCTCCTTTACCCTCTATACCTATCTCCCTCTCTGCCTCTCTTGCTCTATCCCTCACTACCTCTCCCTGTCTTACACTCTCCCACTAGGTATCTCTCCCTCTCCCTCTCTCACTCTCACTCTCTGTGTATCTCTCTGTCTCTCTGTCGCTCTTTATGCTCTCTCCCTCTCTCCTCTCTCATTCACTTTATCTCTACCTCTTTCTTCCTCACTATCTGTCTGTCTCTCAATCTCTCTTTCTCCCTGATCTGCAGTCTCTGTCTCTCATTCTCTGTCTCTGTCTCTGAATCACTGTCTCTCTCTCTCTTGCTGCCTCTCTCTCTCACTCACTGTCCCTCTGTCCCTCAGTCTCTCTCTCTAATTCTCTCGCTGTCTCTATCTCTGTCTTTCTCTCGCTGCTTCTCTCTCGCTCTCTTTCTTTCTCTCACTCTCTCTCTCCCTTGAGCTCTCTCTCTCTCTGTATCTCTCTCTCTCTGTACCATTCTCTCTTTCTTAATGCATCTCTCTTTCACACAGTCACTGACTCTCTATCCATCTCTTAATCAGAATCTTACCCTTTGTCTCGCTTTTTCTCTCTCTGTATCACTCTCTATCTCTCTGTAGCCCTCTCTCACAAACTCTGACTCTCTCTGACCCTGTCACACTCTCTCTCCCTCAGTCTCTCACTCTCTCACTCTCTCTCTGCATCACTCGCTCTTTCTCTTTCTCTATCTCTGTCTCTCTCTGTATCTCTCTCTCAGTCTCTCTGTATCTCTCTCCCTCACACACACTCTCTCTATCTCTCCCTAAATCTCTCTCCTTCTCGGACTCTGTTTCTTTCTCTTTGCCTCTTTCTTTGTCTCTATCTGTCTCTTTGCGTCTCTCTCACTGTCTATCACTCTCTCTTTCTTTCTTTCTCTCTTTCACATTCTCTCTCTTTCTCAAACTCATAATCTCTGTCTATATCTGTCTTTGTCTTTTTCTTTGTCTCTGTCTCTGTCTCTCTGTCTCTGTCTCTGACTGTCCCTTTCTCACTCTCTGTCTCTCCCTCTCTCTCTCTCTCTCTGCATCTCTCTCTCTACCTCTCTCTCTCTGCCCCTCTCTCTGCCTCTCTCTCTGTCACTTGCTCACTCACTCTCTCCCTCTCCTTCAGTATTTCTATCTCTCACTCTCTCGCTCTGTCTCTCAATCTGTCTCTCTCTGTCTAACTCGCTTTATCTCTCTCTCGGTCTCTCACTCTGTCTGTCTCTCTCTCTCTCTCTCTCTCTGTGTATACTCTGTCTCTCCCTTACATCCTCTTCATCTCTTCCTCACTCACTCTCTGCCACTGTCTTTCTCTCTCTCTCTGCCTCCCTCTGTGCATCACTCTCTCTATTTCTTTCTCACTCCCGCCTTCAGTCTCACTCTCAGTCGCTCACTATCTGCCTCTCACTTTCTTTCTCACACTCTCTTAATCTACTGACTCTATGTATGTCCCTCTCTGCCTCTCTATCTCTCTCTCTCTCTCTCACTCCCTTTTCATCTAACTGTCACTTTCTCATTTTCTATGTATCTCGGTATCACTCTTTCTGTCTCTTTCTCAATCAAAATATCTATCTCCGCCTCTCTCACACTGCTTCTCTCTCTATCTGAGTGCCTGTCTATCTGTCTTTCTCTGTCTGCCTGTCTGATTCTCTCCCTCTGTCTCTGACTATCTGTATCTTTCGTTCTCTCCCTCTCTGTTTCTGTCACTCTCTCTGTCTCTCTCTCTGTCTCTAACTCCATCGCTCTCTCTTTCTCTCTCTGTATCTCTGTCTCTCTCTGTATCTTTCTTACTCTCTTACTGTATCTCTCTCTCACACACTCTCTGTCTCTCTATCTATATCGCTCTACGTCTCTCAATCTTTCTCTCTCTCTTTCTCTCTGCCTTTGTCTCTATCTCTCTGTTGCTGTGTAACTTTCTCTGCCTCAGTCTCTCACTCTCTGTCACTCTCTCTATCTCTCTCCCTGTCTTTTTCTCTCTCTCTCTCTGCCTCTCTCTCTGCCTCTCTCTCTGTCTCAATCTCGGTCTCACTCTGCCGCTCTCTTTCTCTCGCCATCACACTCTTTGCCTCTCCTTCACTTATCTATCGCTTTCACTCTCTCTCCCTCTCCTTAACTATTTATATCTCTTTCAATCTTTCTATCTCTATCTCTCACTTTCAATCTTCCTCACGTTTTGTCCCACCCTCTCCCACTCGCTCTGTCTCTCACTCAGTATCTCTCTCTCTCTCTCTTTCTGTATCTTCATCACTTTCTTATTTTCTCTCTCTCACACACGCTCTCTGTCCCTCTATCTATATGTCTCCGTCTCTCACCATTTGTCTCTCTCTTTCTCTCTCTGCCTCTCTCTGTATCTCTCTGTTTATCTGTAACACTCTTTCTCTCAGTCTCTCACTCTCTATCACTCTCTCTGCATCTCTGTCTCTCACTCAAAATCTCTCTTCCACTCTGTCTCTCTATCTCTCTCTGCCTCTCTCTCTCTCTGTCTCACTCTCTGTCCTTCAATCTCTTTATCTCACTCTGTCCCTCTCTGCCTCACAGTTTCTTAATCTACTGACTCTATCTCTGTCTCCCTCCGCCTCTCAATCTCTCTCTCTCGGTCTACCTCTCTATGTCTCCCTCTCATTCCTTCTATGTCTCTCGGTAACTCTCTCACTCTCTCTGTCTCTCTGTATCACTATTTCTGCCTCTCTCTCTCTCTAAATATCTATATCCCCCTCGCTCACACTCTGTGTCACACTCTCTCTCTCTGAGTGCCTGTCTATCTTTCTCTCTCTCTCTGCCTGCCTGATTCTCTCTCCCTTTCAATTTCTGTACCTCACGTTCTCTCCCTCTCTGTTATTGTCTCTCTCTCTCTCTGCTTCACTCTCATTTTTTCACTCTCTTTCTTTCGCTCTCTGTCTCTCTCTGCCTCACACTCTCTTAATCTACTGACTCTATCTCTGTCTCCCTCCGCCTCTCAATCTCTGTCTCTCTGTCTACCTCTCTATGTCTTTCTCTCACTCCCTCTTAGTCTCTCTGTCACTCTCTCACTCTATGTGTCTCTCTGTATCACTCTTTCTGTCTCTGTCTCTCTCTAAATATATATTTAGCTCTAACACTGTGTTTCTCTCTCTCTCTCGGAGTGCCTGCCTATCTGTCTGCCTGCCTGGTTGTCTCTCTCTCTGACTTTCTCTACCTCTCGTTCTTTCCCTCTCTGTTTCTGTCTCTCTCTCTCTCTGTCTCTCTCTCTCTCTCTCTCTCTGTGTGTGTCTCTCTCTGTCTCTCTCCCTCTCTCTCTCTCTCTCTCTCTGTATCTCTGACTCTCTCTCTGTATCTTTCTTTCTTTCTTACTGTTTCTCTCTCACACACTCTCTGTCCCTCTATCTGTATCACTATCCGTCTCTCACCCTTTCTCAGTCTCTTTCTCTCTTTGCCTTTCTCTGTATCTCTGTTTCTCTCTAGCTCTCTCTGCCTCAGTCTCTCACTCTCTGTCACTCTCTTTGCATCTCTGTGTCTCTCTCTAAATCTCTCTCCCTCTCTGTCTCTCTCTCTCTCTGCCTCTCTCTCTGTCTCTCTCTGTCTCTCTGCGTCTCTCTGTGTCTATCTCTCTTTCTCTCTCTCTTTCATTCTCTCTGTCTCTCACTTTCACTCTCAGTCACTGTTTGCCCCTCCCTCTCCCACTCGTTCTGTCTCTCTCTCTCTGTATCTCTGTCCCTCTCTGTATCTTTTTCTCTTTCTTACTGTCTCTCTCTCTCACACTTTCTGTCCCTCTATCTATATGACTCACTGTCTCTCACCCTTTGTCTCCCTCTGTATCTCTGTTTCTCTGCAACTTTCTCTCTCTCTCTCTCTAAATCTCTGTACCTCTCTGTCTCTCTCACTCTCTGCGTCTCTCTCTCTCTCTTTCTATCTCTCCCTCTTCCACACTCTCTGTCTCATACTCTTTATATATCTGTCTCTTTCTCTCTCTCTGTCTGTCTCGCTCTTGGTCTCTCTCTCTCTCTCTGCCTCTCTATCTGTCTCTCGCTCTCTCGCTCTCCTTCACTATTTCTATCTATTTCACTCTCTCTCTCCATCTCTCCCTTTCACTCTCCCTCACTCTTTTCCCCTCACTCTCCCACTAGCTCTCTCTCTTTCTCTGTATCTCTGTCTCTCTCTGTATATTTCTCTCTTTCTTATTGTCTCTCTCTCTCTCACATACTCTCTGTCTCTCTATCTATATCACTCACTGTCTCTCACCCTTTGTCTCTCTCTGTATCTCTGTTTCTCTGTAACTCTCTCTGCCTCAGTCTCTCACTCTCTGCCACTCGCTCTGTATCTCCCTCCCTCTCTCCAAAACTCTCTCCCTCTCTCTCTCTTTCTCTCTCTCTCTGCATCTCTCTCTCTCTGTCTATCTCTCTCTCTTACACACTGTCTCACACTCTTTATCTCCCTCTGTCTCTTTCGCTCTCTCTCTCTCTCAGTCTCTCTCTCTGCCATTCGCTCTCTTGCTCTCCTTCACTATTTTTATCTATTTCACTCTCTCTCTCCATCTCTCACTTTCACTCTCCCTCACTGTTTTTCCCACACTCTCTCTCGCTCTGTCTCTCACTCATTGTCTCTTTCTCTTTGTCTAAAACTCTTTATTTCTCTTTCGGTCTCTCACTCTGTCTCTCTCTGCCTCTCTCTCTCTCTCTCTCTCTCTCTGTGCCTACCTCTCCCTGTCTCTCTCTTACTACCTCTTTATCTTTTACTCACTTCCTCCCTCTCTGCCTCTCGCTCTCTCACTCTCTGTTTCTTTCTCATTTTATCATTCACTCTCACTCTCTGTCTCTCCCTGCCTTAAACTCTATTTCTCGACTGCCTCTCTCTGTCTCCCTCCATTCCCTCTCTCTCTCTCTCTCTCTCTCTCTCTGACTACTTCTCTGTGTTTCTCTCTTAGTCTGTCTACATCTCTCTGTCACTTTCTCACTCACTCTGTCTCTCCGTATCACTCTTTCTGTTTCTGTCTCTCTCTAAATACCCATCTGGCCCTCTCTCACTCTTTGTTTCTCTCTCACTGTCTGTCTATGTGACTCTCTCTCTCTCTATTCCTGCCTGACTCTCTCTCTCTCTCTGGCTCCTTGTGCCACTCCCTCTCTCCCTCTCTGTCTCCCTCACTATTTTTCTCTCTTTCTGATTCTCTCTCTTCCTCGCTGTCTCTCTCTCTCTCCCTCTCTCTCTCTGTCTCTCTCTCTCTCTTTCTCTCTCAATTTGTCTCTCTCTTTTTTGCTCTCTCTGTATCTCTCGCTGTCCCTCTCTCTATCTTTCTCTGTATCTCGATCTCCCTCTGTATTTCTCTCCCTCTGTCTTACTTTATTGCCCTTTCACATACTCTCTGTCTCTCTCCCTCTGTATCTCACTTTCTGTCTCTCACCCTCTGATTCTCTCTCCCTTCTTTGTCCTTCTGTCTCTCAATGTATCTGTCTCTCTGTCTCGGTCTCTGCCTCTCTCTCTCTGAGTCTTTCTGCCTCTCACTTGCTGCTTATCTCTCTATCTCCCTTTTTCATTCTCTCTCACCTTTTCGGTGTCTATCGATCGTCCTCTGTCTCCCTCTCTCTCTCTCACTCTGTCTATTTCTGTCTCCCTCTGTCTGTCTCTCTGTATCTCGCTCTCACAAACATACCTCAACCTCTCTCTGTATCTCTCACTCATTCCCTCTATCTCTCTCTCTCTCTTCTCAATCTCTCTCTCTCTCTGTCTCTCACCCTCTGCCACATTCTGTTTTTCACTCTATTCCCTCTCAGTCTATCTCTCTCCCTCGCTCTCCATTGTTCTCTGGTTCTCAGTCCCCCTGCCTGTCTCTTTCTCCCTAACTCTCTCTTTCAGTCTCGGACTCTCACTTTCTCCCTCTTTCTTCTCTCTCTCTCTCACTCTCTCTCTGTCACTCTCTCTCTCTGGGTCTCTCCCTCTCTCTCAGTGTCTGACCATCTGTTTCTTTCTGCTTGCCTGACTCTCTCTCTCTCCTACACTCTGCCCCTATCGCTCTCTCCCTCCCTGGTTCTCTCTCTCTCTCTCTCTCTCTCTCTCTCTCTCTCTCTCTCTCTCTCTCTCTCTCTATGTCTCTAACACGCACTCACTCTCTCACTCTCTGCCTGTCACTCATCCTCTGCATCCCAGTCTAATTCCTGTCGCCCTCTCTACCTAGCACTAAGTCTCTGTCTCACTCTCATCATCTCTCAGCCACTCTCTATATCTGTCTCTCTTTCTCTCTCTCTCTCGGTCTCTCTCTCAGCATCTCGCTCTCTCACTCTCTCATTCACTCTTTCTCTCTCTTTCACTCTCTCACTCTGCCTCTCACTTTCTCTCTCCATCACTCTTTGTTTCTCCCAGCACCTCTCATTGTCTCACACTCCCTGCCACCCTCGGCCCTCCACTCTACGTCTCTCTGTCTCTCACTCTTTCCATCTCTCTCTCTCTCTCTCTCTCTCTCTCTATCTTTCTCTTCCTCTCACTGCCTTCCCGTTTCTGACTCTCTCACTCCCACTTCATGTCTCTCACTTTCTCTCGCTGTCTCTCCGGATCACACTCTTTCTCTGTCTCTATCTCTCTTTCTGTATCTGCCTCCCTCTCTATCAGTCTCTGTCTCTCTCTCTCATTCTCAGTGTCTCTCTATGAGACTGACTCTCCTCCTGCCTTTCTCCCTCTCTCTCTGGCTCTCGGTCCTACTCACTCTCTCCCTTCTGTCTCTCTCACTATGTGTCTCTTTCTGTGTCTTTCTCCCTCCCTAACAACCTATGTGTGTCTCTGTCTGTCTCAATGGCTGTTTATGTTACTGTCTCTCTCTGTCTCTCTCCCTCTCTCTCTCTCTGTTTTTCTCTCTCGCTCTCTTTCTTGCTCTCTCTCTGCCTCTGTGTCTCTCTCGCTCTCTTTCTCTCTCTCTCTCTGTATCTGTCTTTTTTGCTCTCTCTCTGTATCTCTCGCTGTTTCTCTGTACATCTCTCTATCTTTCTCTGTATCTCTGTCTCTCTCTGCATCTCTCTCTGTCTTACTTTATTGCCCTGTCACATACTCTATATCTCTCTCTGTATCTCACTTTCTGCCTCTCACCCTCTGTGTCTCTTTCACGCACTTCTCTCCCTTTATCTCTCTCCTTCTCTGTCCCTCTGTCTCTCAATGTCACTGTCGGTCTGTCTCGGCCTCTGCCGCTCTCTCTGCATCTCTGTCCCTCTTTCTTCCTCTCTCTCTCTCTTACACTCATACTCTCTCTTTCACTCTAACTCCCCATCTCTCTCTGCCATTCTTTCTCTCGCCCTCTAGCTCTCTCTCTGTCTTTCTCTCGACCTTTAGCTCTTTCTCTCTCTCTCCATCTTTCTCACTCTCTCGGCGTCTCTCGTTCTTCCTCTCTCTCTCTCTCTCTCTCCTCCTGTTTATCTCTGTCTCGCTCTCTCTGTCTCTCTGTATCTTTCTCTCAAACTCACTCTCAGCCTCTCTCTGTCTCTCTCACTCTTTGTATCTCTCACTGCCTCTCACTCTTTCTCACTCTATCGCTCTTTCTCTGTCTCTCTCTATCTCTCTCTCTGTATTTGTCTCTCTGTCTCTCTCCCTCTCACTCATTCTCTGTCTCCCTCTCTCTCTCAATCTCTCTCACTTTCAGTCTTATTCTCACTCTCTCTCTCCTTCCTCTCACTCTCTCTTTGTCTCTCATCTCTCTCCCTCTCTCAAAGTGTCTGTCCATCTCTCTCTCTCTGCCTGCTCGCCTGACTCTCTGTCCTACACTCTTCACTTATCGCGCTCTCCCTCTCTGGCTCTGTCTCTCTCTCTCCTAATGTCACTCTCACTCTCTCAATCTCTGCCTCTCTCTGTCTTCCAGTCTATTTTCTGGCACCCACTCTCCCTCTCTGCCTAGCTCTCTCTCTCTCTAAGTCTCTATCTCCCCCTCTCTGTCTCTGTATCTATTTCTCTCTGTCTCCCTCTCTTTCTCTTTTTCTCTCTCCTTCTTTGTCCCTCCGTCTCTGAATGTGTCTGTCTCTCTGCCTCGGTCTCTGCCTCTCTCTGTGTATCTCTCCCTCTCTCTTGCTGACTATGTCTCTATTTATTTCTCTCTCTCTCTCTCACTCTCTCGGTATCTATCAATCTTCCCCTGTCTCTCGCTCTCTCTCTCTGTATATCTGTCTCACTCTCTCTGTCTCTCACTCTCCAACACACTCTCAGCCTCTCAATAACACTCACTCTCTCTGCATCTCTAGCTCTTTCTCTGTCTCTCTCTATCTCTCTGTATCTCTGTGTCTCTCTCTCACTCGTTCTCTGTCTCTGTCTGAATCCCTCTCTTTCTGTCTCTCACCATCTGCCTCTCTCTGTCTTGCAAGCTATCCCTCTCATTCTCTCTCTCTCCCTCGCTTTCCGTTGTCCTCTGTTTCTATGTCCCCCTGCCGGACTCTCTCTCCCTAACTCTCACTCTCTCTCTTTTCGTCTCGGTCTCTCACTCTCTATCTCACTCTCTCTCTCTCTCTCTCCCACTCTCTCTCTCTCTCTCTCCCCCTCTCTCTTTCTGTCTCTCTCTCTCTCCCTCTCTCTCTCCCCCTCTCTCTCAGTGTCTGTCCATCTTTCTCCCTCTCTGTTTTCCTGCCTGACTCTCTCTCTCTCTCCTACACTCTACAACTATCGCTCTCTCCCTCTCTGGTTCTCTCTCTCACTCTCTATGTCTCTGACACACTCTCACTCTGTCAATCTCACTCTTATTGTTACTGTCTCTCACCCTCTGCCTCTGCCTGTCTCCTAATCTATTTCCCATCAACCTCTCAGCCTAGCCCACTCCCTCTCTATCTCCCTCTCTCTATCTCTGTCTTTCTTTCTCTTTCTCTCTGTCTCTCTCTCTCAGCATTTCACTCTCTCACAATCTCTAACACTCTCTCATTCACTCCTTAACTCCCTTTCACTCCCTCAATCTGCCTCACACTTTCTCTCTCCCTCACTCTTTGTCTCTCCCAGCATCTCTCATTGTCTCACACTCCATGTCTCCCTGTGTCTCCCACTCTATGCCTCTGCCTCGCACTCTTTCACTGTCTCTCTCTCTCTCTGCTTCTCTCTATCTCTCACTGTTTACCTGTCTCTCTCTCCCTTTTCATCGCTCTCACTCGCTCTCCTCTCTTTCTGTCTCTCCATATCACACTCTCTCTTTCTGTATCTTTCACCCTCTCTATCACTCTCTCTCTCTCTCTCTCTCTTTCTCAATGTCTGTCTATGTGACTCTCTCTGTCTTACTGCCTGTCTCCATCTCGCTCTCTCTCATTACCTCTCTGGTTTTATATCTCTCTCACTCTCTCCCTCTCTTTCTCTCTCTCTTTGTTTCTCTCCTTCGGTTTCTCTCTTACTTGCTGTCTCTCTCTCCCTCTCTGTCTCTCTCTCTCTCTCTCTGATTCTCTCTCTATCTCTATTCTGCTAAGTCTGTTACTCTCGCTGTTTCTCTGTCTCTCTCTCTGTCTTCCTCGGTATCTGTCTGTCTCTGTATCTCTCTCTCTCTGTCTTACTTTATCTCCCTCTCACCTACTCTCTCTCTCTCTCTCTCTCTTTCTCTCTGTACCTCACTTTCCTTCTCTTACCATCGGACTCTCAGTCACGCAGTACTCTCTCTTGTTCTCTCTCCTTCTCTGGCCCTCTGTCTCTCAATGTCACTGTCTCTCTGTCTCGCTCTCTGCCACACTCTATCTGTGCCCCTCTGTCTTGCTCTCTTTCTCTGTCTCTCCCTTTCACGCTCTCTCTCATTCACTCTCTCTCTAGCCATCTCTCTCTCTATCACTCTTTTCTCGCCATCTAGCTCTCTCTGCATCTCACTCTCGCTCTTCTCTATACATCTCTGTCTCACTCTTTCTGTCTCTCTGTATCTCTGTCTCAAACTCACTCTCAGCCACTCTCTGTCTCTGTCTCTCTCTCTCTGTATCTCTCGCCATTTCCCTCTCTCTCTGTATCTCTCTCTCTGTCTCCCTGTCTCTCTGTGCCTCTCTCTCACTCGTTCTCTTTCTCTCTCTCTCAATCTCTTTATATCTGTCCCTCACCCTCTGCCGCTCTCTGTCTCTCAATGTATTCACTCTCACTCTCTCTCTCTTTCCCTCGCTCTCTGCCCCCTCTATGTTTCTTCGCCCCCTGCCTGGCTCTCTCCCTAACTCTCTCTCTTTCAGTCTAGGTTTCTCTCTCTCTCTTTCTCTCTCTCTCTCTCTCTCAATGTCTTTCCATCTCTCTCTCTCTCTCTCTCTCTCAATGTCTTTCCATCTCTCTCTCTCTCTCTGCCTGCCTGCCTGACTGCCTCTCTCTCTCCTAGACTCTTCCCCTATCGCTCTCTCCCTCTCTGGTTCTGTTTCTCTCACTCTGTATCTCTCTCACTCTCTGTCTCTCTGTGTCTCTGTCCCTCAGCCTCTGTCTCTCTGCCTCTCAGTCTATTCTCTGTCACCCTCTCTCCCTCTCTGCCTGGCTCTCTATCTCTAAGGCTCTAACACCCTCTCTCTGTCTCTGTCGCTCTCTCTGTGTACCTCGCTCTCTCACACTCTCATTCACTCTTTCTCTCTCTTTCACTCTCTCACTCTGCCTCTCAATTTCTCTATCCCTCACTATTTATCTCTCCCACCATCTCTCACTGTCGAGCACAGTCTGCATCCCTCTGTCTCCCAATCTATGTTTCTCTGTCTGTCACTCTTTCCCTCTCTCTCTCTCTCTATCTATCCCTCTCTCTGTGTCTCTCTCTCTGTCACTCTCTCTGCCTCTCTCTTCGCCTCACTCTGTATAACTCTCTCATCCCCTCTTCATCTCTCTCTCACAATCTCACTCTCTCGCACTCTGATCCTGTTTATTTATGCCTATCTATAACTCTCTCTCTCTCAGTGTGGTTCTCTCTGTCTCTCACTCTCTTTTCTCTATCTCTCTCTTTCTCTCTCTCTGTCTCTCCATGCCTCTCACTCTCTCTCACTCTCTCTTTCTTTCTCTCCGTATCACAATCTCTCTGCCTTTGTCCCTCTTTCTGTATCTGTCTCCCTCTCTTTCATTCTCTATCTCTCTCTCTCTGTCTCACTGTATTTCTATGTGACTCTCTGGCTTCCTGCTTGTCCCCCGCCCCCCACCTCTTTCTCTCAGTTGCTCTCTTTCTGGCTCTCTCTCTCTCTCTCCCTCTTTCCCTCTCAGTCTATCTCTCTCTCTCTAAATCTGTCTCTGTCTCTCTCACTGTCTCTGTGTCTGTCACTCTTGTTTGCTCTCGCTGTATCCCTCGCTGTTTCTCTCTCCCTCACTCTATCTTTATCTGTACCTCTGTCACTCTCTGTGTCTCTCTGTCTGTCTTACTTGATCGCCCTCTAACATAATCTCTGTCCCACTCTCTCTATATCTCACTTTCTGTCTCTCACCATCTGAGTCTCTTTCCCGCACTTCATCTCTCTCCTTCTCTGTCCCTCTGTCTCTCAATGTTGTTCTATCTCTCTGTCTCGCTCGCTGCTTCTCTCTGCGTCTCTCTCCCTCTCTCTGGCTCTTTTGCTCTCTATCTCTCTCTCTCTCTCTGTCATACTCACTCTCTCTTTCACTGTCACTCTCTCTTTCACCCTCTCTCCCTCTCTTTCTCTCTCACTCGGTATCTCTCATTCTTCCTCTGCCTGTCTGTCTCTCTCTATCTCGCTCTCTCTCTCTGTCTATCTCTGTCACACTCTCTGTCTCTCTGTATCTCTTTCAAACTCACTCTCAGCCTCTCTGTCACTCTCACTCTGTCCCTCTCTCTCTGCCTCTCTCTTTCTCTTTCACTCCCTCTTCATCTATGTCTCACTCTTTCCCTCTATCTCTGGCTCTCACAAACTCTCTCCCTCTGTTTCCCTCCCTCTCTCTCTATCTCTGTCACTCTATTTCTGTCTCTCTCTCTTTCTCTTTCTGCCTCTCATTTTCACTGTCTGTTTGCCTCGCGCTGTATCTCTCACTCGCTCTTCATCTCTCCCTCACTCACTGTCTTCCCTCTCTCTTTCAGTGTCTGTCTCTCGTTCTCTCCTTGCCTGGCTGCCTCTCTCTCTCCCTCTCTCTTTCTCCTTATCTGTCTCTCTCTGCCTGCCTGCCTGAATCTCTCTATCGCAGACCCTCTGCCCCTATGACTGTCTCCCTCTCCAGTTCCTTCCCACACTCTCTATCTCTCCCTCTCTAAGTTCCTCCCTCTCTCTCTGTCTCTCTCTCTCTCTCTGTATTTCACTATCTCTCTCTCATACTCTCTCATTCATTATTTCTCTCCCTTTCACTCAATCTCTGACTCTTCCACACTCTTTGTCTCTCCCACCGTCTCTCACTGCCTCACAATCTCTGTCTCCCTCTGTTCCCACTCTGTTTCTCACTCTTTCCCTGAATCTCTCTCCCTCTTTCTGTCCCTCTCTCTGCCTCTTTCTGTATAACTCTCTCACTTCATCTTCATCTCTCTCTCACACTCACTGTCCCTCGCTCTCTCACTCTCTCTTTTTATTTATCACTCTCTTTAACTCTCTCTCTCTCTCTCTCACTTTGCATCTCCGTCTTTCACTCTATTTTCCTGTTTCGCTCTTTCTCTCACTCTCTTTTTCTCTGTCTCTCTCTCTCTGTCCCTCTCTGCCTCTCACTCTCTATCTCTCTGCTTGCCTCTCGCTGCCTCTCTCAATCCCTCTTCATCTCTCTCACTTCTTCTCTCTTTCTGTCAGTGTCTTTCTATCTTTGTCTCCCTCCCAGGCTGACTCTGTCTCTCTCTGTCTGCCTATCTGTCTCTCTCCGCCTCCCTGCCTGACTCTCTCTATCTCCGACACTCTGCCCCTATCGCTCTCTCCCTGCCCAGTACTTTCCCTCACTCTCTATCTCTCCCTCTCTAACAGCCTCTCTCTGTCTCGCTCTGTTTTTCGCTCTCTCACACACACACTCTCATTCACTCTTTCTCTTTCTTTCACTCTCACTCTGCCTAACACATACTCACCCTCACTGTTTGTCTCTCCCATCTACTCTCACTGTCTCACACTCTCTGTCTCCCACTCTATGTCCCTCAGTCTCTCACTCTTTCCCTCTCCCTCTCCCCCTCTCTATCTCTCTCCCTCTCTCTCACTCTCTGTCCCTCTCTGTCCCTCTCTCTCTCTCTGTAGAACTCTCTCACTCCCTCTTCATCTCTCTCTCACACACCCAAACTGTCTCTAGTATTCTCAACATCTCTCTTTATTTATCACTCTCTTTAACTCTCTCTCTCTCACACTCTGTCTTTGTCAGTCTCTCACTCTCTTTTTCCCTGTCTCTGTCTTTCTCTCACTCTTTTTCTCTTTCTCTCTCTCTTTGTCTCTCTCTGCCTCTCAGTCTCTCTCTGTCTGCCTTTGTCTTTCTCTCTCAGTCCCTCTTCATCTCTCTCTCACTATGTATTCTCTCTTTCTCTCTCTCATTGTCTGTCTCTCTTTCTCTCCCTGCCTGGCTGCCTCAGTATCTCTCTCTCCTCTCTATCTGCCTCATTGAATTTCACCCTCTGGCTATCTCTCTCTCTCCCTCTTTCTGCCTCTCCGTCTTTCTCCTGCCTCTCCCCGTCTCACTCTTTGTTTCTCTATGTCCCCCTCTCTGACTCTCTGAATCTCTGTCTCACTGACTCTCTGTGTCTCACCCTTTGTCACTCTCATTCTCCCTGTCTCTCTTTCTCTATCCCTCTATCTCCCCGTCTATTTCTCTCTCTCTCTCTGCCCATCTCGCTGTGTCTCTCTCCGTCTCTCTCTGCCTCTGTCTGTATAATTCACTCACTCCCTCATTATGCCTCTCTCACACATACTCTGTCTCCCACTCTCTCTTTTTATCTCGCTCTTCAAATCTCTCTCACTCTGTCACTCTGTATCTCAAACTCTTTCACTCTG
Organism: Cetorhinus maximus; assembly: GCF_964194155.1. Lineage (NCBI taxonomy): Eukaryota > Metazoa > Chordata > Chondrichthyes > Lamniformes > Cetorhinidae > Cetorhinus > Cetorhinus maximus. The sequence goes on from NW_027597271.1 coordinate 89,587, forward strand.
TCTATCTCTTTATCTCAATTTATTTCTCTCTGTCTCTCTCTCTCTGTGTCTCTCACTTCCTCCCACTCTGGCTCTACCTCACTCGCACATCATCTCTCTCACTCTTTCACTGTCTCTCCGTATCACTCTCTCTCTCTCTCTCTCTCTCCATATCACTCTGTCTCTGTCTCTGTCTCTCTCCCTCTCTCTCTCTCTCTCTCTCTCTCTCCATATCACTCTGTCTCTGTCTCTGTCTCTCTCCCTCTCTCTCTCTCTCTCTCTCCATATCACTCTGTATCTGTCTTTGTCTCTCTCCCTCTCTCTCTCTCCATATCACTCTGTCTCTGTCTCTCTCTCTCTCTCTATCTCTCTCTCTCTCTCTCCATATCACTCTGTCTCTGTCT